>NW_016159858.1:43615-68600 GCF_001687245.7 Rhagoletis zephyria | reverse complement strand
AAAGCCCGTACTATTTAATAAAATAATAAAAAATAACCTATTTTTACATATATTTTTTATTCATTCCATTAAAATTTACCATTTTTTGAAATTTTGTTCAAAAAAAATTGTTTTCTTGAATACCGCAGGGGCACCCTGTGTTAAATTTATTCAAAAATTTCAATTCCTTTAATTCTCTACTATCCATATAAAAACAAGAAACGTCAAACCAACATTTTGCTTCAAAGAATATATTTTTGACATTTTTTTCTATGAAGAGCTTACGCATGGCTATGCTCTTATTAAAATCCTTAGTGTAAAATTTGTCGACTTTAGTGGCTTCCTGGCGGCATATAATTCATTTTTTAGGGAAATGTCTATTTAATCATTTTTAGTGGATAAATTTTCTTTACAAAAATACCAAACAAGTTCACATTGCAGATAACGAATTTTTCGATTTTTGCCCACTCAGGCGGCACTGTGCAGCGGTCGAACTAGTAAGGTGCGGCTCCGCACCGAATTTGCTCTACGCGGTGGACATGGGCGCTTCGCTCAGGGAGATAAAAGCAACAATTACCGAAATTTATCACTCGAAGGCTAAGCAGAAGTGGAACCTTACAGGATCGTACATGATTACCCGGCAGTTATGGGTGTCCTACGAGCCACTTAAAACCAGAATCAAAAAGACAAACTTTCTCAAACTATTAAACTATCAATGTTTCTATTTACACAAGATTGTAACTGACTGTTTAATTATAAACTAATTTTATACATAAATATGTATTATATTTTGATGTGAGTTGTTTTTGTTATTTTCTTTTTAAAATACACGTGTTATTTTTTTGTACCGGCAATAAAATATTAGGAAAATATTTTCAATTGCATATTTTACTCGTTTATAGCGCATATTTTTGAATTTTGAGTGCATGAGATTCCGAGCGCTAATATAACTGTTATACTTGTGATAGATGTCCTTCGCGCTTTTGAAAATTTTTGTGAAAGATATTGACCCGTAGTTATAATCAAAATAAAGACCACTCTAAAGTTAAAGCAGCTTTTTTACATAACTTTCAAGGGAATATCTGTCAAAAAACCTGCTTTTAGCTTTAGAGTCGACTTTATTTTGACTATACCTACGGGCCATTGTTTCGAAAAATTACAAATGTTTCCCAAACTTAAAAAATTTAAAATCCGTTTTGGAATTACATATATGAAAAATCTGACGGAGCAAGAGGCACCGAAGAGTTTTCTTTGGAAATAAGTTCTGTCATCGAAGAATTTCGATCGAGTTATCGGATGCACTCAAATTTATAATGTATCTGATGTGCAGATACTTCACTTCACTTGATAAACTGAACTTTTCCAAATTTGACTGGTTGGAAATCGAAGATTTTGAAATGCAGCTGATTGAGTTCCAGTGTAAATAAATAGATAGAAGGAAAGAGTTAGAATCAATCGAATTAGAGAGACCATTAGCCAATTGGACAAAAAATATTAATACGAAACTTTTAGAAACTTCGAATTCAATTCCGGACATACATATTAGGTGTCTGCAGAGGCTGGAATTTGCTATCATGCCATATCTATCATATCATATCTTAATTCATTATTTCAAGAATTTTTGTACGGTTTATGTGTCAATCAATGTTTCCAAGAACGGTGATAAGTCAGGATTTCTTTTGGCACGTCATGGGTACATTAAATTTTCTTTGGAAATAATGGAACCCATATATGTAAAGTTTCACCGGCCCTGCTTTAGGCTTCTACAAACAATGGTTATGCGAACAAAGTTAATACACGCTACAGCACAAGTGCGCTCGGGTATTAAAAAGATTAAGTAGTTAAAACCTGAAATATTTAGGGTATTCACAGTTTACTTTTAAAGTTAAAAGGTGGTAACTTTAACCAGATAACACACTCGAACTGTGAGCAATCCTTTACACATGTGTTTCAAACTGTCAATAAAACAAATATAGTCAGATATGCGTTTAAAAATCTTTCAAATAGCGCCCACCTTATGTTTTTCTGCTTCACTTTCCATTTTTTCTTAGCGCGAATAATTAGCTGATCAGATGCCAGTTTAACACAAAACATAAACATGAGACGAAGTCGAGTAATTTTGCCCAAAAGTTGTATCTCTAATTAGTATGGGAACCAACAACAAACAAAGTTACAACATGGTAAAACGTTTTAAAGTTACCAGGTGGCAAAATTAACACAGTAGATAATAGAGAACTGTGAGTACCCTAATTATATTTATTTACCTTTATTATTGTGTCCCGCTATCGACGTACATAAGTATGCCCCTTTTTTACTCAAAAGGATTAGAAATCCGGCCTTTCCCGAAAAAAATCTGGCAACGCTGGTATACCCCTGCATTTAAATACATACATACATATGTACAGCCTGCTGTATGTACATACACATTGTCGACTTAGGGTACAAAGGTGCTAAGTCCACTTTTTCAAATATTCCAAGAGAGACCAAAATCGACATAAAAAGTAAAGAAGTTTAAGTTCTGGCGAATCGGAAGGTATTAAAAAATGTTTTTTTCATCTTTCTGAAAACTACTGTTACATGGTAAGCATGGGTGGTTTTATCTTAATTCAAACATTTTCGATAATATGCTCCGGCAGACTTAAAGAAATAATTAACCGTGCTTGGTAGAAATCAATAAGCGGTTACAGAAATAAACTTAATAGTTATAAGTGGTCGGTTCCGCGCCTATTTTCCAAAAATGCATCATAATAATTCCGATTTAAGAGATTGTTGTGAGTATCAACTTTAAGTAAATAAGCGTCTTTAAATTTCGAAATACCGAAGATTCCGTATTTATTAAATTTACCGTTATCCATCGGCGTAGCCAGAATGAAATTTAGGGGGGGGGCTCGACCCTCTTAAGCTGGCATTTCAGGGTACTATTTTATCTATATATAAGGAAAATTTGAAAGTTAGGGGGGCTCGAGCACCCCCTGCCCCTACCTGGCTACGCCCATGCCGTTATCTGAAAAGTAGATATAAGTTTAATTTAATTTTTTTTTACAGGAGCGGACATTTGCTGGCGTAGACATCGGCATTATCGGTAGAAACAGGACCTACGTCTTCTCTGCCCTCTCAAAATTAGATGGAGAAGCGAGGCGCTTGGGTCTGAAGGTGTGCGAGAACAAAAAAGTACTTACTGTCATCAGGCAAACAGTCAGCGCATACGCCTCATGGAGCCCACGTCATTGTTGACAGCTATAATTTCGGAAAAGTAGACGACTTTGTTTATTTAGGAGGCAGCATTAACACCAATAATAATGTCAGCCTGGAAATCCAACGGATAATCACTCTTTCCTACTAGTGCTACTTAGGACTGAGTAAGCAGTTGATAAGTATAGTTTCCTCACGTGTTTCGACTATATGTAGACAGGTGGAAATAATACAACACCTGCACCGATTTCACTGAAACTTGACATGTGCTCTAGTTTTCTTTAGAAATAGAGAATTATGAAATTTTGTAAAGATGGAATAATTGCCACGCCTTCTACTCTTGTGGGCGGAAACATTAAATTTCATCCAATTTCGATGAAATTTAGTTTGTACTCTCTCTTTTATTAGAAAAACCAAAATATAAAATACGGGGAAGATTGGATCACTTTAACGACCAAAGCTCACAAAATATGTGGGTCCAGTCATTAAATGTGATGGAATTTTGGTTAATTTTAGCTTCCTGTTTTCCACTCTCAGAAAACAAAGGTTATACTATAAAATGACTTAGGTGTAAATACTCGCTTTTTCCCCAATGTTTGGTGAGATTTTTTCACTGTTCGAAAAATTCTCTTCGCGAAATATTGCAAAAAGAAACTGAATATCAAAAATTGAGAAAATAAAAAATTACATATATTTGCAAAGTCGCGCGCAAAGATAAAATTATATCTTCGAAAACTACATAAAATTCTCTAAAACATTCGTTTAATTTCAAGACCTGACGGACCGGTACTCACACTTTTTTTTACTAGTAATCTTTAGCATCTACATTTCAAAGTAAATTTTTTGGTAAGCAAATAGGAAAGCACCAAATAAATGATAAATACCTTCACCTGAATATTCCACGACATTTAAACAATTGATTACAGTTGAAAAAGAAACACTTTGTTTAATGGGTTAATCGCCAAAGGCAACTAAGCTGATTAGTTGGTATCGCGCCCATTCCCGTATTTTTTTGGAAATGTATCGTTCGTGAAGAAGGGGGTGAGTAAATAATGTACAATTCGGTATTTATGACTTTTACTTTTACCGGTTTTTTTTTACCAACTGTCACCATGACTTTTTTCTACCTGCCTCCTTATAGTCGAAACACTGTGCGTCGTACAATAATTACACTCTATAAGCCACCCAACATGCGCGTGCTGGTATATGGCGCAGAAGCATGACCAATAAAACCATCTGACAAGGAGGTTCTTGGGAATCTCGAGCGAAATATTCTGTGAAAGATTTACTAGTCTTTGCGCGATGGCGAATCAAAATCAGACAAAATCCATTATAGAACAGCAGATTAAAACGAGAAAAGTAGGTATATATTTATTTTCTCTTACCTTGCATCAATCTAACATTTGCTAAAAAATGGACTTAGAACCGTTGTACTCTAAGCCGACGATATGTATAGTTTTTATGGCGGAGAATAAAAGCTCCAACGCCTAGATGTATGCTTGCAGTTTGTCGCTGGGATGGTTATGAGCTGTTTTCGTTGTCTCCAACGTGGTCGCTATCTAATCAAAGGTAAACAAAGATATTAGACACATGTGCCCACTTCATCATGAATATATGTAAATGAGTACTTATGTGCATACATAACTAACTAACTGAAAAAAAACTGAAACAAATTAAAAGAAGAGTACCTCGCATGACTAGGCAATCCAGTCATAGGGACCATCATCACACCTACGGCGTGACATAGAAAAGATAGCTGTCGACTCTTTGAAATTAACTATGTATATATACATACATTAGTAGATGTGGTCGATCGCTTTGGGAGGGGATGGAGTAAAAAAACGCTTTCATATGTCTTTAGAACAAATAGTAGTGGGGAAAGATAAGTCTACCCCAGCTTTTCCACTTTCTACACAACAGTGTATCCATATATTAAACATTTATGGGCTCTAATGCAACTCACTTTTATGTAAATGTCCTTAACAAAAACAAACAAATATAATGCTATCTCAAACGTTAGTATAAACAACAAAGTAGTAGATTTATAACTTGTACAAAAGTACATTTTCTGTCACATATCTTATCTGTTCCTCGCCTTCTAATAATTGGCTGAAACCCTGTGTTTTACCTCGGAAAATTTCACAAAGTATACATGAATTTTATGTCGGGAGTTTGTATGAATGTGCGTATGTACCAGGGGTATCTGAAACACACAAGATTAAATAAAAAAATCCTATATAGTGCAATGGCCTCTTCACAACGGTCGTCTTAAAATTTGTCGTTAATGAAACTTTAGCCTTAAGGCTCCCTTCATCATACAACCATTGCCTCCTCAACTCCTTTTTGCGGGGGAAGGACAGCACCATGTGGAACGTTCTGTTTAATTTTCCTTGGCTTGCTTGCTTGTTTGTTCTCTTACGATAACTGACAAGTGTCGACCACTCAGATAATTCGCCGACCACTGTTTGAGTCCCTGTGGGATAGAGGAAGCCTCAATGTCTTCTATTAGCGTGGAGTGACTGACGGTGTCAAAAACCTTTGACAATTCCAACGCTAATAGGAATGTTCTTTCACCGGGGCGGTTTAGATTTAGGCTACGTGTTATCTGAGTACTTTACGCGTTAAGTGCTGATGCTCTTCTGCGCACTTTATAGAACCCAAGCTGATGCCTCGCTGGGGTCAGGTGGTTGGTATACTGCGCGAGTAGCAAGGCCTGTAGTGTCTTCGCTACCTGGGAAAGGAGGGTTATCGGACGATAGGAGTCATCCTTGTTGGCCGGTTTTCCCGGGTTAAACAGTGGGACCACCCTTCCTATTTTCCAAATGCCTGGAATGATGAGAGTGGCCATAGACAGGCTGAGGACCTTGGAAGGGTAATCTTATCCCGAAGGACCCAAGCTTTTAGTTAACAATAATAGATTGGCGTTTATATCCCTGTTAGTTTTTGGTCGAGATTTTCCCCTTATTTGTGGAGTGCGCCTTGTTGTTCTCAAACAAAGAGCAAAAACCTGCAGATTTACGCCGACTACGAACGGCGTTTGTATTAGTATGAGAAGCTGTTTTTCATGGCAGAAATACACTCGGAGGTTTGCTATTGCCTGCAGAGACGCGTTCTCTGTTAAGAAAAAACCTTTTTTCTATATTTTTTTGCGATGTTTCTTTGACCAGGGCTTGAACCCAGGCACCGCGAAGTGGAAGCGCGTACTGCTTACCACCACACCACTGCGGCCGCCGGTGAGTCTTCAATAAACCTACTACAATCCACCATCGTTGCTTTCCCCAAAAGAAAAAGCCAATTTGCAAGAGATGAAGAATCGAGGGATAACCCTGCATAACAGGCTATACGAAAATGTCACATCTAATTACTTTTACCAACAAGGTTGCCAGATACTTCATGGTAAACTGACGTTTTGGTCATTCACTACAGCTATAAAGTCAACCAAACTGTTTTTGGCGCAGTAGCCATTTCAGAACTGGTAATCATTACATGTGTACCACCTCATGCTGTACTAATTGGCAATGAGGCTTTCTAGAGCGCTTGGCGCCTCAGAAAATTAGTGAGATTAATGAGTAGAAACCTCCAAGAGTATTTGGTGTTTTTGGAACCATTCCGTGAGGATTCCGTCATCAAGATCACATACTACATTACTCACTGTTGCCAACTTCGTCCTTTTCGCACTAAATTTAGTGCTTTTATTTATTCAAAATTTTTGAGTTTGGTGCTCGGTGCTTTTTTTTTGTTTTAAGACACCAAATCTGTAAATCTTAAAAAATCGAAGCTTAAGTAATAGCAATCGTAAATAGTTTAGCAACTTTACAGAAAAGGAAACAAAATCATGGCACAATGACAATTGTAAGCGAGCATATGTTTGTCAACTAATTTTTTACACAAAAATATTCTTCCCACTGTGCGCTCAAATAAGGCACTTTAAAAAGGGAAATCAAATTTCGTTATGTTTCAGGTGTCAAGCAGTCGGAAAGAATATTTTTTTATGTTCCTTTAGTTCACGAGATCAGTGTAAACTTAAACTACTACGTAGTTCATGAAGCTTCATTTTTATACCCGAGCGCACTTGTGCACAAGGGTATTATGACTTTGTTCACATAACGGTTGTTTGTAACAGGCAAAACGAATCGAGATAGATATAGATAAATGTATACATAAATGATCAGAATGAAATCGATTAAGCGGTGACTGTCTGTCCGTCCGTCTTTGCACACGATAACTCGAGTAAAAATTGAGATATCTTAACGAAACTTGGTATGTGCACTTCTTTCGGGAGTAGGACGGATGGTATTGAAAATGGGCAAAATCGGGCAATAATCACGCCTACCTCCCATATAACGGTAATTTTCCGAAATACGAAAACTGCGATATTGTAGTAACTACTGAAGATTATTCACTCAAAATTGATATTTACAATAACCTTTAGACGAAAAATAAGAAAATTGTACATTTTTGGAAAGTGGGCGTAGCCACGCCCACTTATGGATTGGTAACCGCTGCACCAATTTCTTCCAAACTTGGCACAGTTGTTAGTCTTGCTACAGCATGCCAAATGGCCGAAAATTTTTAAAATCGGACTACTGTCCACGCCTACCTCCCATATAACGGTAATTTGGAGAAATACGAATTCTTCGATAAATCAACAAATATTAAAGCTAATTTACTAAAAATTTATGCTTGTAACAATTCTTTGCCAAGAAATACGTTTATGACAAAATTTTGGAAAATGGGCGTAGCACCGCCCACTTATGATCACATAAATATATCTCGGTAACCGTTCTACCAATTTGTACCAAACTCGGTATGATTATTGTGCTTGCCACATAGAAGCAGAACGTTGAAAATTATTGGAATCAGATTCAAATTACGACCACTTTTCATATAACGGCAAATTTCAGAAATGCTTGAAACTTCAATATTTCGAAATTTAAGGACGCTAATCTACTCAAAACTGATACACACCGGCTTACCATGTAGCGGTACCTGCGCCGGGTATTTAATGTTCAGCTCCGCCCGAGCTTAGACTTTCTTACTTGTTTGTTTTTGCTTTCGTTTGACAGGAATTGTAGAAAAAATTATGCAAAGCGAAGAAAAATTTAACATATAAACCGGTAAAAAAAAACTATAAATCTTTCTTGAATCTAAGCACAGCAGCAACGCTGGACACAGCTGCAAATTAGAAAATAAGAACAAGAATTTTATGGTCGCCTGGACGAAAATATTTTAATTTATAGAATACACAAGAAAATCGACCGCCGAGCGACATGGATTTTTATTAATTTAAATCAGCCTCCCTACAAAAAAATGTGTATGCATTTAAAGTCCATTAAATACTTCGACAAATAATTTGGTCCTTTTTTCGAGATTTTTTTTGGGTTTTAGTGCTTTTTCAAATTCAAAACTTGGCAACACTGACATTACTACATTAGTTACTAGAAAACCACTTTTTTGTTTTTTATTTTTTGATGTTGGGCTCAACCGCACTTGAACCCAGGCCCTGCGGTGTGGTAGAGCGCATTTCTAACCACTACAACACAGCGGCTGCTATATTTATATAGGCCGATATTATTCCTTCAAGTAATAATAATAACAATAACTACTAAGCAAAGTTCTATAGTGAAAAAAACCTTTTACTATGGTGAGAAAATTTTATATTTCTGCTGTGTCAGTTCGTAGCTTTTTACTGCTGGCTCGGCAAATTTTATTTACCTATGATTGTCAAAAATTTACAATCCAGAGTAATATTGACTAATAGAACAGTATTTGGCCGTTTTTACAGAGAATTTAACTTAAGGAAGGTGTGTTTCAGCATTGCGAAATAGTTCACAAAAGACTCCCAAAATTGGCTTATTAACTACATACATACCTACACCACGGTTTGCCTGAACCTACTTATAATCAAAGGTGCTCTCACACTAAATTTTCTTTCATATCTTTAATATGGGTAGTTTTCTGAGTAATTTACAAGAAAGATCGAAATCTTTTATCGAGCCGTGTTTGAGTAATTCAATTTTTTAGGTTAAAAAATGAACTTTTTAGTTTTTTTATGAAAATTATTGAGTAATATTGCGTTAATGATAACAATATAAGATTAAGAAATATAATATATTATCAGAAAATATATAAATACAAAAATATTTATATATGTATGTGTACATATAAGTGATATAATAAACTTACACTTTTTACTAAGAAAAAGATGATTTATTTAATTAGATTTAAATTAGAGAAAACATTAAACGTGCATACTCGTACACAACTCTCAAAATTTTTGCGAATAATCCGGGTGATTCACGGAAACTTTATTTTTTCCCACAGTTTTAAAATACAGTGAAACCCGTTTAGGTACCTCCCCGCTTAAGTACCTAACCCGCAATGTGAATTTTTGAATGTAATCTGAAGAAAATCCATCTCTTAAGTACCTCCCCACTTATTTACCCAACCCGCCTAAGTACCTCAATTTTTCGTATCCCATTTACCATTTTACCTATAATTTTTTCCTTTTAAGTGCTCTGTTAGAATTCCTTAAAATATTTACATATTTTGAATCTCAGTGGCAGCGTTACACACCTTATAAAAAATCAACGGTAATTTTTAGCCACTTGAAACTTGCACATTATTACACTAAAATTTAATGGGCTATAAAACTGTATACTCAAAAAGTCAGCTGAGAAAAAAAATTTAAATTTTGATGACATTTTTTCTTTAAGTGTTCTATAAAATCTTAAGCTTAGGTTTACATTGTATTTGTTAGGGAATTAACTGTATTTTAATTGAAAAATCTTAAATAAATACGTATACTTCATTAAATGTCTACGTCTAATTCAAGGATTTACATTTTTATGTAAGTTAACAAAAAGATGTAACTACATCAATAATTATGTTCGCTTAAGTACCCGCATCGAGGTACTTAAGCGGGTTCTTTTAAGTACCCAACCCGCCTAAGTACCCCAAAAAGCTGACATTTTTCGTGGGGTACTTAAGCGGTTTTTACTGTAGTGGTTTACTGCTTCTATCGCTGGCTCGCTAAAAGCCCTAAGCCCGCTTCATTACTTTTGCAAAACTCTGCCCCATGGAAAATTACTGTATTAATCTTGGGAGTAATATTATTACCCAAAGCTAGGTAATTTGTCTTAAATTTAGCCAAGTAATTTTGGAAATTCGTTTCTAAATCTCTTCGAATGCATGCCTCGACGATATTTTTAAAGTCTTCAAACACTTTAACGTATTTCAAAAGTCCCAAATTTTCAGTTCTTCGAAGGAGATCTACTTAAAATAAAAATATTCTACATGAATTTCCGGTAAAAGCTGGTCTATTGCGAGTTATTGAACGTTGAACGTAACATTCTTTTGCCCAGCTAAAGCTCCTTCTTCATTTTGCCGGTTAATGTTTTCTCTAATTTGTATCCGTTAAATAAAAAAATATTTCCTTATAACTAAATGGATAAAAGGATGGTTTATCCTTTTTTTAGTAAAAGGTGTAACGTCCGTCTGTCCGTCTGCCGGTCTGTCCGTCCGTCCGTGTACACGATAGCTAGAGCAAAAATTGAGATATCTTAACGAAATTTGGTATGTAATTGAAAATGGGCGAAATCGGATTATAACCACTCCCACTTCCTAAATAACGGTATTTTCGAAAAATGCAAAAACTACGATATTTCAGTAAATATTGGATCCAAATTGTTGAAAGTTAGTATGTGAAGAAGAATTTTGGTACAAAATAATACTATTATAAAAGTTTTGGAAAATGCGGTGACCCCGCCCACTTATGATGAAATGCTCTATCTTAGTAGCCCCTTAACAAATTCTTACCAAACTCGGTACGAGTCTTGCTTAGGATCCAGCTAAAAAATCTGTTGAAAATCTTTGAAATCGGGAAATAACCACGCCCACCTCCCATATAACGGTAATTTACAGAAACACGAAAACTGCGATAAATCAGTAACTAACAGCTAATTCACTTAAAGTCGATCATTGCAATTACAACCTAGCATAAAATTAGTTTATTATAATTTCTTGGACAATAGGCGGAGCGCCGTCCCCTTATGACCACAAATGTGAATCTCGGTAACCGATTTCTACCAAACTCGGTGCACTTTATTACCTTGGCACCAAAAAGCCATTCGTTGAAAATTATTCAAATCGGACTAAAATTACACCAGTTTCCCGCATAACGGTAAATTTCAGAAATGCGAAAACTCCGATATTTCAATAACTGAGGACGCTAATTTACGCCAAGTTAATAGTTACAACAATCTTCTAACAATAAAAAATACTGCTATAGACTTTTAGGGATTGGGCGTGGCACAGCCCACTTTATGACTACAAATGTGTATCTCGGTAACTACTGTATTGATTTCTACCAAACTTGATTCAACTAGCTCAGGATATTATCGAAAACATTTGAAATCGGAAAAAATATCCCTGATTATCATACAAAGGTAGTTTAGAGAAAGTGAAAATGACGATATTGATACCTGCGCGAGGGGTACATAAAGTTTGGTTTCGCTCGAACTTATACTTCTTTACTTGTTTTAATTATATTTTGTTATTACAGTGTTATCTGGCTGGAGTGAACACCCGATGCTACGAACACCACGAAAGAGTGAACATGAAAATTTTTCCATTGAGTACTCTATAGAGTGAACAATTTTGAGTCTTTGTAGAGTGAACAAAATTTAAAACCAATTCCTTCCAAATTCAAAACTGTAACGACAAATTTAATGACAAAAAGGTTAATCCCTTCGCCAGGCCGACCCCGTAAATCCCCGTATCAGGGATCTCAACTCGGAGATTCGGCAACTAGTGAACGTACATAAGCGGAAGAAGTGGGAAGACCATCTGAAGACCTGTCACTTCGCCTCTGGTGTGAGCAAGCCTTGGTCAACCNAGAAAAGCCCCATGACTCGCAGCATCTCTTCACATGCCCACTAAACCCCACCCTGCTAACGCCTCTGGCCTTATGGACAGACCCCATCGAGGCTGCACGCTTCCTGGGTCTACCGCTAATAGAGCTTGACGACAACGATACAACATCCACCGGAAACATGTGTTGGCATTAGCTGAGGGAAAAGACGACATTTCCGAGTACTTAAAAATTTAACTTCAAACGACGTACTGCGCAATAAAATTGATTTTAAAGAACAAAAAAACTCAATCTGGATATAGTGAACAATCTGCATTTTATGAACTGGTCTTGCATTAATTAGTTCACTCGACCCAGATAGCACTGTATTAATTTTTGGTGCAATATTACTCAATAATTTTCATAAAAAACAAAAAAGTTAATCTTTTAACCTAAAAAATCGAATTACTCAAAAACGGCTCGATAAAATCAAATTACTCACACAAAAACCCATAATTAAGATGTGAAAGAAAATTTACAGTGAGAGCACCGTAACACATGTATGTGCATGTCGTCGTACGTATGAAGCAGTCCGAAAATTTCCCAAAATAGCAAAAAAAACTTCATTTCATAAAAACTTTTCAAAGGATTTCTAACCGAACTTACTAAATAGGGGCTTCTCCTATAATTACTCACCATTAAATTTACGGAGTAGGCACCCATTGAGACGTTGGCACTTACGTGGTATTGAATTTGGCGGATACGAGGCATTGCGCGCCAAGCGACGATATACATGCAAAAAGACGTAACAACATCGTAAGTGAAATGGAAAAAGTCGTGACCAATATTTTAATTTTTTTTATAAAATTATGTGGGGAGTTGTAATTCGATGAAATCCATCATCTAAATCAAAAAGTGAATTTTGAATTTTTTATTAGATATGATTTTTTTTTTCATTTCAACGAGGATGGTTGTTACGTGTTTTTGCTTTTCAGGTGACGATATGTATGTGTAGTTGTAAGTTGTTTTCATACTTCATACTAAGCTATGCAACTTAAAAGATTTAAAACATAAAGCGTTCCAAAAATACAGATCGAGCAGATCCGAAGTAGATCACCAGCAATATCGTAGATTGAGGAAAGAGTTCGACAGCCTGCACAACGTCTTGTTTAAAGAATATATGATTTCTGTTGAAACAGAGCTCTAAATCTAACCAAAAAAGCTTTTGGAATTTTATTAATTCTAAGGGAAAATCAAATGGTTTTCCATCAAGCTTGTCGTATTGTGAGGTTGTTTCCAACAATACCCAGGACACGTGTGATCTATTTGCTAGATTCTTTCAGAAAGTTTATGAAAAATGTCACTACAATATATCCAGTGTTAACCCCTCATCCATTAAAAAACATTACCACCTTTGATATTAGTGTGGATGATGTTGAGCTTGCGATTTCGGCACTAAAACCTAGTTTCAAAATAGGTTGTGAAGGATTTTCTCCCAAATTCCTCAAAACTTGCTCTGATACCGTAGCTTATCCCCTTACACTCTTATTTAATATATGTTTAAATAAGGGCGCTTTAATCGACCCGTGGAAGCTTTGTTCAATTGAGCCTATCTACAAATCAGGGGACCGCAACGATGTGTGCAACTATAAGCCTATCGTTAAACAAAGTACCATAGCCAAACTATTCGATCACATAATTCAAGTAAAGCTATTCAGTCAGTCAGCAAAGTTATCTGCAACTGCCAACATGGATTTATGTCTGGTAGATCGACTTGCACTAATTTAGCTTTAGCCACAAATAAAATAATAAATGCATTCAATAACCATACTCAATTAGACGTAATATATACAGACTTCTCGAAGGCGTTTGACAAAGTTGATCATTAAATTTTGCTATACAAATTGAAGCACTATGGAGTAGCGGGGAAACTTTTAGTTTTCTTCGCCAGTTTTCTAAATAACAGAAAATTATTTGTTAAAATTGGCTCTGCTAAA
The DNA here is from genome assembly GCF_001687245.7 of Rhagoletis zephyria. NCBI lineage: Eukaryota > Metazoa > Arthropoda > Insecta > Diptera > Tephritidae > Rhagoletis > Rhagoletis zephyria. The sequence continues at coordinate 54,581 of NW_016159858.1, read as the reverse complement.
TCCAGAACCTTAGTCGAGGCGTGGTCGGGCATTCCACAAGGAACACACTGTGGCCCATTGCTATTTATCATCTTTATAAATGATTTGGCGAACCACTTTAAGTTTGCAAAATGCCTAGTGTTTGCAGATTACATAAAACTCCTTTTAGAGGTACAAAATTTATCAGACAGTAACAATCAGCAGTCAAATTTAGATGCTTTAGGACAATGGTGCACAGCAAACCATTTACATCTAAATGTTAAGAAATGCTTCGTGTTAACATTCACCAGAAAATCAACTACTTTAATGTTTAATTACAAATTAAATAACTGTTTCTTAAGTAGCTGTGATGAGATGAAAGATCTAGGTGTTATTTTTGACTCCAAGTTATCCTTCACCAAACATATTGACTTTAGTCTCCAAATCATTTGCAATGATCGGTTTCATTAGAAGAAACACTGGGGGTTTTAAAGATCCTCACACCTTAAAGTCTCTTTATGTTGCCTTAGTAAGAAGTCGCCTCGAATACTGCTCGTTGATATGGAACCCTTATTTCGAGGTCCATTCCATAAAAATTGAAAAGGTACAGACAGTCTTTACAAAGTTCGCCTTGTACAAAATGCATTGTCTTAATGGTCCTCCCCATTACACAGGTAGACGTAAGTTGCTAGGCCATGGGCGTCGCCAGGATCGAATTTAGGGAATCCTAAAATTTTCATCTTTACACATTCATGTTTCTGGCATGCGGGGGACGATATTTATGTACTTGCCGATTTGTTTTACAAAAATTATTTAAAAAGCAGACACCTCGGTTGCTCAGCAAACCGGTTAATCGTTTCTGCAATTATTTCACATTGATTCTTTAAAACAATTTATCGATGTATTCTTAAAATGCATAAACCTAAAGGTAAATTTTATAGGAAACTAAACTAACAATTATTATTAGTAGTAACCCCCGAAATACGGGTTAGTACTTAGCTCAAAATTTATTTAAAGAACTTCGTGAAAGACTACAATTAATCTTGTATTGCTAGACACCTGATAACTCAGGATAATTTTTAAGTTCTTAAAAAACATTACTCTACTCTAAGCTTCGTGCAGTGGGCCATGAGAAAACGGTAATTTTTAAGATATAGTCCAACCTTTCACAATATCTGGTATTATTTTTAATCTGAAACGCAATAATCAGTGAAAATTGGCGCCGTTTATGGTTGAAAGCATTTAATATCACACTTTCAAACTAAAGCTTTCTTAACCCTAGAAGCCTAATCTATTTGGGAGTAACGTAAAGCCTTAACATATGCCGTAGAGGCTTATGTACTTAAAAGATAACCTGTGAGCTAAAATATACAATGCCTTATTTTTTAAAGAATATTGAAGTTGTAAGTTTGACTAATAATAAAACATAGTTTGATTAATAAAAACTATAACCACATTTATTTAAAACAACAAAATAAAAAGTAAATTTTGTGTTAAAATTAAAAAAATACCCATTTCGTATACGCCTCGCACACGTAGATTATACTTTTAAGGTTAACCCTTTCAGTACAAAAATTCAACCACTGGTTCTAAAAAAAAATTTAAATATGTATACCGGCTAATTTTGGATCGCTCATTTTAAAAATCACGTACAAAAATGTGTAATGCTCTGAGGTTTGCGGTCATTCAGGGTCCTTTTTAATGGTCAGTGATAACCTAGGTGTTTAAAAAAGAAAGGAATCTCAGCTATTTTTATTTTTTGCTTTCGTGAAATATATTTCAAAACTATGAATAATACGTAATAGCTTTTCCGAATCTCAATTCCACGGAAATATGGTTAATATTTTTCAATAGATTATATTACGCACTATCGAGTTTTCTGCCGCTTTTTACTTTTCTGACAAACACGGCCAACTGCAACTGCAGCTTGCACTTTAGATTGATATATAGCTCAATTCTGTGGCTGCTACAGATCGGCCTAACTAAGTCGTATGACTGAGCAATTATATATAGATACTAAAGGCCTGAACTACAAAACATGAAGTAAGTAATTATTCGTTTAGTCAGTGAACTGTGTCAGGATAAGACTTCGAGATTTGTTTTCTTACGTTTTAAAGTTTTTTGAATGTAAACAGTATTTCTATCAGCTGTTCGTCTAATTTGCAGGTTTCTGCAAATTTTCTGTTCGCGCACAATTTTGGATATTTTTCTCTTGTGAGATAACAGATGACATTGCGCCGGAAATTCGCTGTTGGACATTTTTTACTGGAGACTTTAAACGAACGTACCTATTGACTATCCAACATTTAACATAATTGTTACGAACGGATTTAACTGACCTAAAACCAGATTTCTTGCCAAAGGGATGTTTTGAAATTCCTTTTATATTTATCTTACGTACAATAGAATAATGATAAAATGAATGTTTTTCATTTCTAATAATAATTTTATTTAAAAATAAAATTTTTGTTTTTCTTGTTCTTTTTTTGTGGCTCTTTGTAGCATTTAGAACTTAGATGTGGCTCTTTTCGGCCTCGGCCTGCTATATACATTTTCATACAAGGCAGGATTAAACAGTATTAAAAATATACTGCAGAAACACAACAGCAAACAGCAGCTGAGCTAAGAAGCGATGACATGCTATAACAGCATGTTTGAGATGGAATGACATGGCATAGCAATGCATGAAATTTTTGAAAATGGCATTTGAATAGATATGCTGGGAAGAAGTTAAGAAAATGTTTATATTTATATTTTGTTACCTACTTCACCGATTTGAAATCTGAAAACTATACCTTGCATGAGCATAAAATGGTATTATAACTTTGGTCCGATATTTGTAAGTACCAGAATAAGAAGAGATAGACTAATGAATATGTGTACTTATGTATGTGACCAGAACATCGAGCTGAGCCGACTTAGGCATATGGCAACCGAACTTCAGTTGGGTGGCCACTGGCGGAAATGGTTTTACAGATAGCAACTGCAAGCTGGCAACTGAGTTGCTATATTGGCAACTGCATTTTTGTGGTCGCTGCGGTAATTATCGAAGATGGTAGGCCTGCAGTTATTGCATGATAGAAGAATCTAATTCTCTTTAATTTTCGTTTATAACGTTATGAATGAGAACATTAACTTCAATGAGATGGCTAACTTATTCCAAATTCATATTCCTCCTAGGTGTCAAGGAAACAGTCGTACATTTGGTCAACCAACTTACAAAACTAATTACTCTCTGAATGAACCTCTTGTACGATGTGCCCGATTATGTAATGCTTATAGTGATATTATCGATTTCAATGTTAATATTGTAGAATTTAAACTTAATCTTTTTACTGTATTCAATTAACTGTAATTAGTCTGTAAGATATTTTTTCTGTAGACTGAACAAATAAAAAAATAAATAAATTAAATCTATAGCTAAAATATTTTCTGGCACATTTTTTACGTTTTGGTGGACAAAAAAAGAAGTGAATAGAAAACGCTCTAGGGAGTTGTAAAAAACACGTGTACATTTTTGTTTTTAATAAAACAGAGTAAAAAGAGGATATGGTGTACAAAGAAGTTAGTTTTCCAAACAACTATGCGGGAGAATGTTTATTTATAAATTGAATACGGTATCGTATCCATATGTTTCCAAATCGCAGTTTTCAAGTGGAAATATAACCTAGTTATGCGCATACCCTGAGGAAGAAGTTGTTTGCCAGCAGGACAGCGATCTAAAGGATTCTGAAAATATTCGACACCGTCGGCTGCTTAAGTAAAATTTTCACGTAATGCAGTGGTCAGCACAAACCCCAGACCTCAACGCCATCGAAAATTAAGCGCTGTGGTCAAGAGAGGATTGCATAGCACAAGCGAGCTCTGAGTAACATGGTTGAGCTTTGGAGGCGAGTAAAATGATAATGGAGTAATATTTCAAGCGAAATCATAGAAAACTCAGTAGAGAGCATTCCCATACGTATCAAAAATCGCTATTAAAAATAAGGGAGTCTCCACAATACTGACTAGGCTATGTTCCTTAGATAATAAAAACCAATTGCGGAAAATTTCAAAGCAATCCGCTTATTATTAAAAAAGTTATGTTACTGTAAGTAATAAAATGTCGTACATGCACTCGGTTTTGATCGCCAGTGTACATATGTATACTAAGTATTTATATATGTATAAAATAGTATTCTACAGTTATTATTTTTACGTTATGCATTCTTTTCTGACTTCTAAAAATTTTAGTACCTTGCAATATACCCAATTTGCCACAGAGCGAGGACTAGTTCGAATCGACGTCGTTAAAAAGTTGGTCTGGTGAAGTCGTTTGGGGAACTCGAAACGTCGTTGAAACGAAGTGATTTTTTTCTGTACAAACCGCTACGTCGTTCCGACGTCGTTTTTCCTCATCGAATCGAAGTTGTTCCGGCGTCGGTATGGTGAAGTCGTTTGGGTGAACTCGAAACGGCGCAGAGACGAAGTCGTCTTTCCAAACAAAACGCAAAGTCGCGTCGTTCCCAAATGTAATTAATGATTTCTATAAAAAAATTGTGCTCTATTCCACTAAAATTTAATCAGCTATAAAACTCCTTTTTATTTTTTCTTTTAATTCAAATTGAAAAGTTTGAAATTTTTAGGAATGCTTGCTGATTTGTTTTTATACCCGAGCGCACTTGTGCACAAGGATATTATAACTTTGTTCGCATAACGGTTGTTTGTAACAGCAACAACTAATCGAGATAGATATAGACAAATGTATACATAAATGATCAGAATGAAAAGAGAAATCGATTAAGCCATGTCTGTCCGTGTACACGATAACTCGAGAAAAAATTGAGATATGTCAAGGGAATTTGGTAAGTCGGAGGCCCTTTATCCAAGGTTGGTAGGGATTGAAAATGGGGAAAATCGGGCAATAACCACGCCCATAACGGTATTTTCGAAATATGCAAAAACTAAGATATTTCCGCAAGTACTGGATCCAAATTGGTGAAAGTTGGTATTTGAAGTAGAATTTTGGCGTAAAATCAGACAGTTGCGAAATTTTTGCAAAACGTGCGTGGCCTCGCCCACTTATGATGAAATGCTGTAGCTCTGTAGTCCCGTTACCAATCCCCACAAAACTTGGTGCGAACATTGCTTAGCGCCTCACTAAGAAACAATTGATAATTTTTGAAATCAAACAAGAACCACGCCCACCCCACCTCTCATATAACGGTAATTTACTGAAATTCGAAAACTGCGATAAATTAGTAACTATTTAAGCTAATTTACTCAAAATCGATATATGCAATGACCTTTTAGCATGAAATGATATTTGGGGAATTTTTGGAAAATGAGCGTGGCACTGCCCACTTACGCCTACAAATGTGTATCTCGGTACCCGGTTTATCAATTTCTACCAAACTCGGCACATTTAGCAATCTAGGCGCAAAAAAATATGTTGAAAATTTTTGAAATCGGACTAAAATTACTGCCACTTACCATATAACGGTAAATTCAGAAATACGAAAACTCTGAACTTTCAATAACTAAAGATGCCACCATACAACAATCTTTTAATAAGACACAAGATTATTGATTTTTATTAAATGGGCGTGGCACCACCTACTTATGACTACATAAGTATATANCAGAAATACGAAAAATCTGAACTTTCAATAACTAAAGATGCCACCATACAACAATCTTTTAATAAGACACAAGATTATTGATTTTTATTAAATGGGCGTGGCACCACCTACTTATGACTACATAAGTATATACCGATAACTGCCTTACCGATTTCCACCAAATTTGGTCCAATTATTTCAATATATTATAGCATGTTATTGAAACTGTTTTACATGGGGAAAAATACTCTTCCTTATCATGCAGTTTACTGGAAGGTGCAAAAACGATATTTAATACGTGCGCCGGGTATATAAAGTTCGGTTTCGCCCGAACTTTTATTTCTTTACTTGTTTTTTTTTTTGTAGTATTCCCGACAATTTGAAATTCCATTTGTATGGGTTCTGTTAAAGATTTTGCATCGTTATTTGTGGTTCGCCAACGAAAAAATTTTGCACCAGAACGGGTCGGAAACGACGTCGTTGCGAAGTCGTTTGGCAAATTGGGTAGGATAGTCACCTTTACGTGGACATACATATGTATGCTCCAGCAATTAACATTTAACACGCCATTTCCTTTCGACAAAAAGTGCGCGGAGTCGAGCATTAGTACGCCCATAGAACGTCAAAACTTAATAACTTTGTTATATTTATCTGGCGCAATGCCGCTAACGGCAAGTGGGTATTCAATGGATATCTGACAAGTAATCACACTGAGTACACACACATGTATACATACATATGTACGTACATACATTAGTATGTACAGTATACACAGCATTTCTTTCGTGTTTATATTGCCTGGGGGTGGTTCTAAACATTGGAGTTTTTGACTACTAGAACAATATTAAAAATTGTTTTATGTCATGTTTTAAATAATTGTTGGTTTCGTTTGCACTAAAGCTTTTGTGTCATTCATGCTTCGTCGTCGTTTATTGCACAGAGTAGTGTCGTATCGAACCTTCGAGGTCAGGATCGTTTATCGAACAATTGTTTTAAATTTTCTAAGGAACATTGAAGATTTTAACGTGTGACATTTCTTTTTATGTTAGCTCCAACTGCGTCGCAGGCACCGTTGCAGTAAGCTGTAGCATGGAAATGCCATTTGGCTGGTATAAAAAAATGTGTATGATGAGGAAAAAAATTCGCGAAATTATTTTTGTTTTCTAGTACCGTCCGTAAAGTAGACCAACTTCTTAGGATTAAAAGTGATTTTTCAATAATATAATTACTATTAATACTTAAGCGGGTTTCACTGTACTCTTAAATACAAATTTAAAAAAATTTTCGAAATTCAAATTATTTTGGAAGTTATGGCTATTAAATTTTTTTGAAACTGTTTCGATTTTATTTGTTTTCTCGCGATTTATAAATCCGATTCTGCTCGTTTTTTAAACTGGAAAGAACGATGATCTTTTTTTGCCATTTTTAACCCACTTCAAAAAAAGGAGAAGGTTATCAATTCGTCATAATATTTTTTTTTGTATGTATGTTGCCGCATAGCTTTGGACGACGTGAACCGATTTTGATAATTCTTTTGCTTTCGGAAAGGTCAGAGTCAGAGTCAGAGGTGGTTCCATACTAATTTGGTTTAGATCGGATCATTGGATCATGAAGAAATTAATGGTACTCCTAAGTTTTTATATGAGAAATTGTGTCAGTTGTGCTTTCTGCTTAAAAATGTATTACGAATTATTACGAGTTTTTTAAATATTATTGACTTCTCAATAGCTTTAAAATCGCATTTTGGGCAAATATTGTTGTACGTTATATTAAAGATTATTTAGAAAAACGCCTTTAGTACATTTAGTACAAAAAAAAAGCACAATTTTCCGGGAAATCACGAGAATTAAAAATAGAATAGAATTTTTTAGACTCTTTGAAAACGATTATTGCTCTTTTGTCATAAAATGATGTGACTTTAATGTAATCTAATTTTGGCAAAGTTCATTTACAAAATCATCTTTGCCCATTACAATGATGTTTAAAGAGCACCTATCAGTTTGTGTCCAGGAATAAAATTTAATTCCATTGATTTCATGTCTTTAAAATATTTAATAAAATTTTTCTTAACATTAGAGTTTTTACAGTCTCCTAAATAACAAGCGCTTATTCGATTCGGTAAAATAAGAAGATTGAAAGCCTATGCTGTATACAGTAATTTTCGGATATAAGAGCCGAGCAAAATGGGTGAAATTCAGACACTTTATCCGGGGAAGTCATTTATAAAAATCCCAGTTACTAGAACATTTGGGGATTATACGAAAAACTCGCTTAATGAAACATTTGGGGCTTATATATAAAAAAAACGCTTAATAAAAAAAACAACGTACTTTTATTAGGCCCAAATTCACAGTGCGTAGTTAACCACTGGTAAGAGTTTAACTATTGATTTTCATATTCACAACGCTCAGTTAACAAAAGTTTAAACCAGCATGCCCCCATAGTTAAACTCTTGTGAAATTAAATTTTTTTTGTGGAACGGATTTCAAATTTGAATAGAAAGGTCTTGATTTTTATAATTTGTATATTTTCAGGCGATATGAATTTAAATAGTTAACTATGTAACTCTGAATATAAATTCATAGTTAAACTCGTGTTGGTGGTTAAGTTAACAAACGTTTAACTAAGCACTGTGAATCCGGCCCTTAATAAAACAAACTATGCGAGCATTTGTAACGTTTTGAAAATACATGTATGTACAATTTTCAAAGTAAATTCATATTTATACATGCATACAAGAATATATACAAATTCTTTAAAGTACATATGTACCCTCCCCGTGCAGATGTAACGTATAATATTATGTTCTTTTGTGGGGGGTTTACACATTTGCAATATTATAAAAAGTTGGTCTTTAACCGGGGGTATATCCGAAAATTACTGCAGCATTAATCTCACATTGTAATGGTTCCACTGCTTTCAGCTAAAACCAATTTGCTGGTCTCAGTTGAGCGAAATGAGAGTACAACTCATTAGATTACAGAGTAAAATAGACCTATTGTTTGTTTAAAAAGTTAAGATACAACATTAAAATTCATGGTTACTGTTAGGGAATAAATAGCGCTGCAACCTAGCTAGATCTATTGTGTTAACCCTTATCAAGCCATTCCAACCTTAGGCTGTTAATGAAATTAAGCACTTTGGAGGGTGTCGTGTTCCAGATTCTGGATGGAGACGATATTCGCTCTCCAAGGTGTATAAGTCTGAGTCGCGTTATACGCGGGCAATCATATAGTATATGCTCCGAGGTTTCATCCTCTAGCCCACAAAACCTGAAGTTCGTCTCCTCAGAGAGTCCCATCTTGTTTAGATGGTACCTCAGCCTGCAGTGTCCTGTTAGGTATCCGGTGAGAGTTCTTAAACCCTCTCTGCTAAGATTTTGCAGCCGTTCAGAGATTCATCGAGAGGGAGCTATGAATATTTTGGACTGCCTATTACCCTTTGTCAAGCGCCATTTGGTTGTAACTTGCAAGTCCTCTCATCCCCTTAGGAGCTCTGCTGTGTATCCTTTGGATGGACCAAAGAAAGGCTGAGGGCCGATCAGCCCTTTCGTTGCCATCGAGATCCTTATGACCCGGAACCCACCATAGGGTTACTCTGTTACTGGCTCCCAGTCTGACCAGTACGTTTTTGCAACAGTTTTACAAGAGTCAAGTGCTCCTATCGCTGCTTGGCTATCCGGCATGATGTTTATTGTTGCCCCATTTGTCCTTCTACGAAGAAATTCGTGGACACAGATTTCAATTGCAAAAACTTCCGTCTGGAATATGGTAGGGTATAAGCCTATCGGGACGCTTCTTTGAAATCTAGGTCCATATACGCCGGCCGGGAGGTAATTATATTAAAACACAAGTAAGAAAGTCTAAGTTCGGGCGGAGCCGAACATTAAATACCCGGCGCAGGTACCGCTACATGGTAAGCCGGTGTTTATCAGTTTTGAGTAAATTAGCGTCCTTAAATTTCGAAATATTGAAGTTTCAAGCATTTCTGAAATTTGCCGTTATATGAAAAGTGGTCGTAATTTGAATCTGATTCCAATAATTTTCAACGTTCTGCTTCTATGTGGCAAGCACAATAATCATACCAAGTTTGGTACAAATTGGTAGAACGGTTACCGAGATATATATATGTGATCATAAGTGGGCGGTGCTACGCCCATTTTCCAAAATTTTGTCATAAACGTATTTCTTGGCAAAGAATTGTTGCAAGCATAAATTTTTAGTAAATTAGCTTTAATATTTGTTGATTTATCGAAGAATTCCTAATTATCCAAATTACCGTTATATGGGAGGTAGGCGTGGACAATAGTCCGATTTTAAAAATTTTCGGCCATTTGGTATGCTGTAGCAAGACTAACAACTGTGTCAAGTTTGGAAGAAATTGGTGCAGCGATTACCAATCCATAAGTGGGCGTGGCTACGCCCATTTTCCAAAAATGTACAATATTCTTATTTTTCATGTAAAGGTTATTGTAAATATAAATTTTGAGTGAATAATCTTCAGTAGTTACTAAAATATCGCAGTTTTCGTATTTCGGAAAATTACCGTTATATGGTAGGTTATTGTCCAATTTTGCCCATTTTCAATACCTACGGTGACCATCCGTTCTGTTTTTTGCAGGACCGTACTGTTATTTAAAGGTCTGTCCAGCGTAGTTTTTCAAAACAGAAAACCCCCAAAATGTACTGATTTTTTCCAAGTGTCCTGCTTTTGTCCCACATTTTCTTCTATATTTTATAATAAGCTTTTCCTTATAGAAATAAAAGCAGTGTCGATAACTAATTGATAACTACATAAGGGTAAGCTGGTTTTGAAGGTTCAACTAGTCAATGCGTTCTAAATATTGTACGGTTATGGACAATGGATGACGAGAAATTGAAGACCAGCATCAAATATATCGATAAGACTGTTCTACAAATTTTGTGGTAATCGCTTAAAAAAACAAAATAGTTTCCAAGCAAATTTGCCTTGAAACAAGCGCTTTCGTAATTTTTTTGAAAAACGTGTTTTTGGTACATTTCGAACCTATTCGTCAATATCTCATGAAAAAATTATCCAATCAACATAAGCGACCTACAGTCCTCTTACAAAAATATATTACTTTGCCGATTTCGATGTAAATTGTTAGTGTTACAAGCGACCAAAATCGAAAAATTGAAATTTCAATCATTTTCTTTTTACAGTAAATTACAATCTGATGAGAAATGTAGATGTTACGGAACACAATCTGCACAAAAAATATATATTTTTGCAAAGAGCCCATCAATACCTTAAGTTTAAAATTGGATTAATAATTAAGAAAAATACACTCTTCGATATAATAATTAGTAGGTACAGTTTTCCTTTTGTTTGTTTAATATTCATTAACTTTTCATAAAAATATAGCATATTCTACGTCTACATCCCCT
>NW_016159858.1:35445-43375 GCF_001687245.7 Rhagoletis zephyria | reverse complement strand
GACGGACGGACAGACAGTCACCGCTTAATCGATTTCTCTTTTCATTCTGATCATTTATGTATACATTTGTCTATATCTATCTCGATTCGTTTTGCCTGTTACAAACAACCGTTATGTGAACAAATTTATAATACCCTTGTGCACAAGTGCGCTCGGGTATAAAAATTAATTTTAATTTTTCGAGTCTCTATAGAGAATCTGTACTTTGAACCCTGTGCGACACGCCTTAACCGTCTCCAATCGGGACCAACATTTATATGTCATTATCTGTGACCGTGGTATTACCGATTGAGGGGCTGATATTGAACACAATCGTTCATTTCGTTTTAAGGATCCCCCTAATGTATACTTACCAATAATAATAATAGATTGGCGCTTACACATTATGTTAGTGTTTGGCCGAGCTTCTCCTCCGACTTGCGGCGTGCGCCTTGATGTTGTCACACAAAGCGGAGGGACCTACAGTTTTACGCCGACTCCGAACGGCGATTGTATTTTTATGAGAAGCTATTTTTCATGGCAGAACTACACTCGGAGGTTTGCCATTGCCTGCCGAGGGACGACCGCTGTTAAGAAAAAACCTTTTTCTATATTTTATTGCGATGTTGCTTTGACCAGGGCTTGAACCCTGGTGCTGATGAGTGGAAGCGCTCACTGCTTACCACTACACCACAGCGGCCGACATGTATACTTACTAGGGTGTTTAATTTTTAGGCGATATTTTTTTTTCTGCACTGCCTGAAAATCTGATCCTTCATAGAAAATACTAATTTTAAGCGCATCACAGGCTCTTTCAAAAATTCGATTTCCCATACAAATAACACGGGAATTATTTTTTTGCTTCAATTCGAATTATCGGCATTAAAAAATATTTTTGGTGAAAATGGGCGAAATCGGACTGTAACCACGCCCACTTCCCATATAACCGTAGTTTTCAGAAATACGAAAACTGCGATATTTTAGTAACTACTGAAGATTATTCACTCAAAACTGATATTTGCAAAAAATGTTAGACGAAAAATAAGAATATTATGCATTTTTGGAAAATGGGCGTAGCCTCGCCCACTTTTGGTTACATGTGAATATCTTAGTAACCGCTGCACCCATTTCTTCTAAACTTGGCACAGTTGTTGCCTTGGTACAGCATACCAAATGGCCGAAAAGATTTAAAATCGGACAATAACCACATCCCATATACCGGTAATTTAGAGAAATACAAAATTTTCGATAAATCTTTAAATATTAAAGCTATTTTATTGACGCTTGCAACAATTCTTTGCAAAGAAATACGTTTGTGATAAAATTTGGGGAAATGGGCATGGCACCGCCCACTTATGATCACATATATGTACATATCTCGGTAACCGTTCTACCAATTTGTACCAAACTCCTTATGGTTATTGTGCTTGCACATGAAAGAAAATGTTGAAAATTTTTTAAATCGGATTAAAATTTCTCCTCATATAACGGTGAATTTCAGAAATGCTTGAAGCTTCAATATTTCGAAATTTAAGGACGCTAATTTGCTCAAAATTGATACACCCCGGCTTACCATGTAGCGGTAGTTTTCGGAAAGGTGAAAAACTTATATTTAATACTTGCGCCGCCTGAACTTAGTGTTTACTACTTGTTATTTTTAATATTGTTTTCAGCTTTGTACCACGATTATGTTTATTAGGAAAAATTGAAAAAGCATAGCTCAGTGGTTAACGCTTCTGACTTTGCAAACCGATGACGCGGGTTCGATCCCTGCTGAAGCCTAAAAAAAATAAGTCTGATGAGGAGATGTGGTGATCTCCGAAATAGCTGCTTATAAAAGTTCATCTGAGATCAAATACGGAGGCGCATATCAAAATCCGGACAATGGAAATTATTAACATCTTACCATGTTATAAGAACACGAATATAGTACTGGTAGTGTAAGCTTATAGTTGCCAAAAATTGCAAATATTTTTTCCGACTGTACTGCGAATTTTCCTGCATAAAAAAAGAAATAATGTAATGTGTAGGGATGAAAAGATACATTGTGAAATTTCGCTAAATCCGACATCGATAGTTTAGTTATTTGTACAACGATTTTGGGTTGCTATGCCCAAACTTTTACACACTTCTAGACAAGAGTTTACACTTTATTAAAAAAAATATTCTATTTGCGCACTCATTTATTAATAATTTCGGTTTGAATTATGGTACGCAGAAAAGTGTTCAGCCCCTCTTCATGAAAGAGCTAAGCCTGTAGCGCACATACATTTTTTTGAAACTGTATAATTTTTATTTTTTATGAAGTGTCAGATTTTCAAGTAGCGCAGAGAAAAAATATCACTTAAAATTAAACACCCTAATTTATACACAGTATATGTACACTGCCGTATATCTAAATAGGTTTGCCACATGGTGGAATTATACCGGGTGAAGTAATTAGAGCGAAAAGAAAGATTTTGACACTGCCTTATTTGAAAATTTGCCTATAAAGTTTGACTATAAGGCAGCCGAATGTCAGAAAGTAAAGAGAGAAAGCTGTTCTATTGATTCACCTGTTTATTGCGCCATGGGTTTGTCACATAAGTTTTGATGTTATTTACTTAATTTATTATATTTCAAAAAATAAAAAATTTTAAATTTGTCTCGAAAATATTCCTTTTATAGAAGTCGGAGGTATTGAAAGGCTAATAATTTATGTATTGGCAACATTATTTCTCATCAACACATGTATTTTTTCAGAGGTTTTGTTTTCAAATTGCTGTAAGGACTGCGTTCGCTTTGACAATGCACAAAGCTCAAGGTCAAATTTTTCAGCATACTGGAGTAGATTTAACGTCGCCGATTTTCATGTACAGAATGTTATGTCAAAAGTAACTATCACACTGATGTCATTTACACTGATTACAAGGCATTTGATAATGTATCTCATTCAATTCTCATGTACAAACTTGATAAAATTGGTTTCCCTCCAACTTGCTTTCTTCTTATTTAATGGGTTGAAAACAGAGAGTTATCCTTAGGATATTTTCATATCGGGTAATTCATGTGATGTCTGGTGTACCTCCAGGTCAACCACCTAGGCCCCCTTTTGTTTATTTTATTTGACTAACGACCTTCGAAATACTTTGAAGTATTTGAATTGCTTAATGTACGCAGACGACGTTAAGTTATTTAAGTTCATTAGCATTCCTAGATAATATATTTGAGTAGTATGAAGTAAATTCTGTGTTACTCAACGTGAAAAAGTGTAAATTTATGTGCTTATCTAGAACATCGTTACAATCATATAATTACAGGATTTGTGATCATAATGTTGATCAGGTAAACAATTTCATCGATGTGGGTGTAACTATGGAACCCTAAGCTTGAATTGAAGTCCCATATGAATTCTTGTGTGAGTAGTACATTAAAAGTACGAGTATTCTCTTAAATATTTACACATACAAATGTTTATAGCATAATCCTAATTAAATTATCTAATAGCTATTATTTGATACCCAAGCTTTAATATTCAATTTAATTTTCGAAAACTTTAAAAAGCATATGCACTCCGAGCAGTGGCGTAGCTAGCAAAGGAAAAGCATCATAACAAATTTTCAGCGATAATTTAGACATCGCACAATGGGACTACAGCACAGGGTGTCCAGATTGTTCAAAAAAAGCGCAATTTCTGAAAAAAAATCGCCATTTTTTTAATAAAATTCATGAAATCGATTTAACAAATATTTTATTTTAAAAATGAGATCTCGTTATAATATAGTTTTTAAACCCAAAAACGAATATAATACCTTCAGAGGGTAATAATAAATAACACAAATCACTTATGTATATAATAGTGATGCACAAACAATTTTCTTTAAAAACACGCATACTTTTTAAGAATATTTGTTTCAACACATTTTGCAATAGGACTGCACAATTATTGGTCTTATTATAACTCATATTAATTGATTAATCGCACAATCCACTAAAAATTTGCCTGCTGTGATTGCCACATGAGGCCAGTGCCCGTACACGTGATAGAAGTGAAACTTATTAAAATAAGAAACACATGTGTGCAGCGCACACCTGTTAGAAACCTTAATAAAGTTAAACTACGAGAGAACGAGAAGAATACAGTTCCTTGTTGTATCTTATATTGGTACCAAGTTGATAAGTGTTTACAATTTTTCATATTTTTTTTTTATAATTTAAATTTTTTTTTTGGNAACACATGTGTGCAGCACACACCTGTTAGAAACCTTAATAAAGTTAAACTACGAGAGAACGAGAAGAATACAGTTCCTTGTTGTATCTTATATTGGTACCAAGTTGATAAGTGTTTACAATTTTTCATATTTTTTTTTTATAATTTAAATTTTTTTTTTGGATATAAAGGATATTATCATTCTTTGTCGCTTTATTCTGTACTCGATAAATTATATGTTTCAATAGAGACATCGATTTGGATAAATCGTTTAGATTTAGATGGCGCTTTAAGCATTTTATTTGAGAAAAATTAAACATTTAGGTTATTGTTTCGATTACACTGGTTTACAGCAAAAATGTTCAATGGATGCCACTATCCAATTCCTATATAGGATTGCTCGCTGATTCCGAAAATCTAGTTAATTTTTTATTCTATGAATAAGTTAATCAAGTATATATTACGAACCAATTTAACAGTCTTTATACGAAGTACGGCAAATGAAAGCTAATAAAATTCTCCATAAACCACATATACATCACTTTCCGATAGGACTGATAGTTTCTGACAAATTAAATAATCATTAGTTTTTTTTAATTTTTAATGAAAAAATGAAAAAACTCAAACTTTAGCAGAAGAAAAACTAAAAAAAAAGTAATTTTTAGCAAAAAAAAAACCGACTTAAAAAAAATATATATATATCTATATATTTCATGATTCAATGATCGGATCTAAACCAAATTAGTATGGGACCACCCCTGAGACACTACCTTTCCATTGCAACCTTTCGGTTGACGTAGTCCAAAGTTATACGGTAACATGCATAAAAAAAAAAATATTCCGACGAACTGATAACCTCCTCCTATTTTGGAGGTCGGTTAATAACAGGTTCTGAAAGGAATGTTACTCATACTCTTGACTAAATTTGTTAAATTGGTTCGTAAGATTAAGTGGAAACACTTTTTGTTTTTAGATGCATAACGGTAAATTGCAAATATCTCATATTAACGTGTCAATAGAAAAAAAATAACTAGATTTTCGGAATCACCGAGAAATTCTACATAGAAATTGGATAGTGGCGTCTGGAGGACAAAACCAAACAAAAATTTATGATCCAGTTTTATCGTTCCAAAAAAAAATTATATCAAATAAAACACCTCTTTGAGGTAAAATTTTCGAGCGACGAAAGCTGAAAGACAATTATAAATCTTTTTTTACTGCCTTGAAACTGACGGGAAATGTTTTTATTTAATCCGAACGTTGCAAAGTTCCGTCTACTTTTAGAAAAACAAAATGAAACAAGTAAGAAAGTCTAAGTTCGGGCGGAGCCGAACATTAAATACCCGGCGCAGGTACCGCTACATGGTAAGCCGGTGTGTATCAGTTTTGAGTAAATTAGTGTCCTTAATTTCGAAATATTGAAGTTTCAAGCATTTCTGAAATTTGCCGTTATATGAAAAGTGGTCGTAATTTGAATCTGATTCCAATAATTTTCAACGCTCTGCTTCTATGTGGCAAGCACAATAATCATACCGAGTTTGGTACAAATTGGTAGAACGGTTACCGAGATATATGTATGTGATCATAAGTGGGCGGTGCTACGCCCATTTTCCAAAATTTTGTCATAAACGTATTTCTTGGCAAAGAATTGTTGCAAGCATAAATTTTTAGTAAATTAGCTTTAGTATTTGTTGATTTATCGAAGAATTCGTATTTCTCCAAATTACCGTTATATGGGAGGTANAAAATTTCTCCACAACATCAGTCGAGGTCATAGGTAATAATATAGAGATGTAATTCAAAATTTAAGGCGGATCCCCATTCGTGTCCGGACAATTTTGCTCTCAAAACATTTTTGCCGGAGAGGGTGCTGAAGTACGGTTCACCGTTCAGTTCGGCACATTTTATTTTGTTCTGAAGCAAGCAGCTGATGACATTATTGCCTACATACATACGACTTTGAGGGCAAATAATACATGTGATTCGCTACAAACGCATATAAAGGAGAACGCGGGAACCCGAATTATCAAGTCGTTCGGATAGAAAATCAAAATCAATTCGATTCGAACAAAGAGTGTTCAGCACCTTTTTGTCGCGCTCTCAGTAAGACAGAGTGGGACAGGAACGCGTAAAATTACTAACAAAAAGTGTCCGGACACGAACGATGAATCCGCCTTTACGTTTTTGAAGATTTTATCATACAATTAATAAACTTGAGAGGAGAATATGTTCAGCCTAAACGATGAAAAAACATCCCAAAAATGGCGAAGATATATCTTTCCATCTGTTTTTAACCAACTTCAAAAAAAGGAGAAGGTTATTAATTCGTCGGAATATTTTTTTATACCCGAGCGCACTTTTGCACAAGGGTATTATAACTTTGTTCACATAACGGTTGTTTGTAACAGGCAAAACGAATCGAGATAGATATAGACAAATGTATACATAAATGATCAGAATGAAAAGAGAAATCGATTAAGCGGTGACTGTCTGTCCGTCCGTCTGTGCACACGATAACTCGAGTAAAAATTAAGATATCTTAACGAAACTTGGTACGTGTACTTCTTTCGGGCGTAGGACGGACGGTATTGAAAATGGGTAAAATCGGACAATAACCACGCCTACCTCCCATATAACGGTAATTTTCAGAAATAAAAAAACTGCGATATTTTAGTAACTACTGAAGATAATTCACTCAAAATTGATATAAATAATAAATTTTAGACGAAAAATAAGAATGTTAACATTTTTTAAAAATGGGCGTAGCCACGCCCACTTATGGTTACATGTGTATATCTTGGTAACCGCTGCATCAATTTATTCCAAACTTGGCACAGTTGTTGGCCCTGGTACAGCATACTAAATGGCCGAAAATTTTTAAAATCGGACTATTATCCACGCCTACCTCCCATATAACGGTAATTTCGAGAAATACGAAATCCTCGATAAATCAGTAAATATTAAAGCTAATTTATTCAAAATGATGGTTGCAACAATTCTTTGCCAGGAAATACGTTTATGATAAAGTTTTGGAAAATGGGCGTGGCACCGCCCACTTATGATCACGTATATATATCTCGCTAACCGTTCTAGCAGTTTGTACCAAACTCGGTATGGTTATTGTGCTTGCCACATAAAAGTAAACCATTGAAAATTGTTGAAATCGGACTAAAATTACGGCCGCTTTTCATATAACGGTAAATTTCAGAAATGCTTGAAATTTCAATATTTTGAAATTTAAGGACGCTAGTTTATTTAGAATTTATACACGCCGAATTTATCATGTAGCGGTAGCTTTCGGAAAGGTGGAAAACATATATTTAATACTTGCGCCGGGTATTTAATGTTCGGCTCCGCCCGAACTTAGACTTTCTTACTTGTTTTTATTTATGTTACCGCATAACTTTGGACCATGTTAACCGATTTCTAATTTGGTTTAGATTCGAACATTGGAACATGAGGACAAATTTGTTTATGCTACTATTCAATACAAGCTTTGAACTCACATGATTCGGTTCTAGTGCGTTTGGAACCATGACTAGTACGCGTTAGTTCTCTTTTGCATGCTTGCGACTGGCGAATTTAACATTGCGATGTCCTAGGAAGTGTCAATTTTCCCCCGTTGCATCCCTTTGGCTCTAGTTCGGAACCAGTTCTAAATTCGACAGATAAGATATAGTTCGTTTTGCATCCCTTTTTCTTTAGTTCCGAACCAGTTCCAAATTCGACAGATGAGATCTAGTTCGTTCTGCATCCCCTTTT
>NW_016159858.1:3293-35420 GCF_001687245.7 Rhagoletis zephyria | reverse complement strand
ACGAAAACTGCGATATTTTAGTAACTACTGAAGATAATTCACTCAAAATTGATATTTGATAATAAATTTTAGACGAAAAATAAGAATGTTAACATTTTTTAAAAATGGGCGTAGCCACGCCCACTTATGGTTACATGTGTATATCTTGGTAACCGCTACACCAATTTCTTCCAAACTTGGCACAGTTGTTGGTCCTGGTACAGCATACCAACTGGCCGAAAATTTCTAAAATCGGACAATAACCACGCCCACATCCCATATAACGGTAATTTCGAGAAATACAAAATCTTCGATAAATCAGTAAATATTGAAGCTAATTTATTCAAAATTGATGATTGCAACAATTCTTTACCAAGAAATACGTTTATGACAAAATTTTGGAAAATGGGCGTAGCACCGCCCACTTGTGATCACATATATGTATCTCGCTAACCGTTCTAGCAATTTGTACCAAGCTCGGTATGGTTATTGTGCTTGCCACATAAAAGCAAACCGTTGAAAATTGTTGAAATCGGACTAAAATTGAGGCCGCTTTTCATATAACGGTAAATTTCAGATATGCTTGAAACTGCAATATTTCGAAATTTAAGGACGCTAATTTACTTAAAATGTATACACCCCGGCTTATCATGTAGCGGTAGCTTTCGGAAAGGTGGAAAACATATATTTAATACTTGCGCCGGGTATTTAATGTTCGGCTCCGCCCGAACTTAGACTTTCTTACTTGTTTTTATTTATGTTACCGCATAACTTTGGACCATGTTAACCGATTTCTAATTTGGTTTAGATTCGAACATTGGAACATGAGGACAAATTTGTTTATGCTACTATTCAATACAAGCTTTGAACTCACATGATTCGGTTCTAGTGCGTTTGGAACCATGACTAGTACGCGTTAGTTCTCTTTTGCATGCTAGCGACTGGCGAATTTAACATTGCGATGTCCTAGGAAGTGTCAATTTTCCCCCGTTGCATCCCTTTGGCTCTAGTTCGGAACCAGTTCTAAATTCGACAGATAAGATATAGTTCGTTTTGCATCCCTTTTTCTTTAGTTCCGAACCAGTTCCAAATTCGACAGATGAGATCTAGTTCGTTCTGCATCCCCTTTTCATTAGTTCCAAACCAGTTCCTAATTCGACAGATGAGATCTTGTTCGATCTGCATCCATTTTTTATGTGTAGTTCCCAACCTGTTATAAATTCGTCACCTTAGATATATATTTCTAGTCAGGCTTGTCGAAACATTTCCCTTTTATATTAAATACGATCGGTTGAAGGAAGCACAATACCATCACAAGTTTTCAAACGCGTTTATAAAAAATTTATAAACCACATTAGTAGTAGTAGTAGTATTCAACTTAAGTAGTAAGTAAAAAACAAAAGTGCGTTCTGCTTAAAAGTAAAAATATTAGTTCACTTTGTCTTACTTGTCTAAATTTAAGCATATTGATTTTTAAGTAAATTCAGTTCTTTTTAAGCTTATATGTATATGAAGTACTTCGAAAGTTTTTGTCGTACTTAACTTAAATAAGATATACAGTCAGTCAATAAAGTTTAGGTACAGTGAAGTTTTTACAATACCGGCAACTATTTTTTAAATATTTTATTTTTCCCTAATTTTTTATAAAAATATGGTTAATTCTACACCAAAAACCCCAAAAATCAGAGTTCCAAACCTTATGCAAAATTAAAGAAAACTGCGAATTTCCATCCAAGTATTGCAATCTACACTCTATAGAAAAAAGTTAAGTACTCAGTTATTAGCCCATTCAATTTTAGTATAACAAAGTGCAAGTTTGAGGTAGCTAGGACTTACCATTGATATTTAGCAAATTTTTTTTTGTTGTTTGGTAAGTCCTAGCTTCCTCACACTTGCACTTCATTATACTAAAATTGAATGGGCTAAAAAACTTTTTCTAGAGAGCGTAAATAGAAAGTGAATTATTTTAATGAAATTTTGCAGAATTTTCTTAAATTTTGCACAAGGTTTGGAACTCTGATTTTTGGGGATTTTGTTGTAGAATTGACCATATTTTTATAAAAAATTACCGAAAACTAAAATATTTAAAAAATAGTTGCCCGTATTGTAAAAAATTCGTTGTACCTAAACTTTATTGACTGACTGTATTAAGGTAGCTGTGGTGGATTGCATAAAAAAAATTAATTTCTCTTTTCTTAAAAAAAAGGTAGCTCATGGCTTGCATTTTTGAATAAATTTAGTGTGAAAGTGGTAATTATTTTGACTTTTTTTTTAAATGCCTCTTTTTCTGCAACTGCATTGCCTTTCTCAATTGTCCTTCAGGATCTTGGCCTTTGTTTATGGAATCACTAAGTATAATGACTGTTAAGCAACTCAAAAACTATACCAGCGTGATTACCGACGTATCCTTTTGAGAGTAGCCGCACCCTTATAAAAGGAATAAGATCCAAACTTTTCAGGTAAAAATTTCAGTAGGTTGCGTCTTTCTGGCCTTTTCAATTTTATAAATTATCATTATTTTTAAGTGGAAAAATAAAACTGAAAATTAATGATAATCTCTGCGCGAAAAAATAAAAATCATAAAATAATCATTATTTGTAATCCCAAAAATAAAAATCAAATAATAAGTATTTCCGTTTGAGCGAAAAAATAAAACTCAATAATAATTCATAAAATAATGATTAAATGCTGATTTAAATTATTTTACTCATAATGATTACCTTCCCTGCTTTTAAAATTTAAAATAGAATAGTTTAGTGAAAGTACCACATTTCACTGCCTTTGGACTGGTGCGGAACTAGTTACTATCAAACTGGTTCGTTTTTGGCAAAAAAGAACTAGTACTGAACTAGAAATCTGGTTCACTAGTTCGTGTTTTCCCTACAGGGTTTGTCTACGCCTACTGTATAAAAAGATCACGTTTTAAGGAGAAAACAGGTATTTATGTACATTTTTTTATATATCATTTTGCTGTTGACCCACTATCTGGCGTCTTATAATTAATCAATTCTGTTCAGTAAATTTATCTACAAATACTTATATAATTTGCAAACATAAGTGAAAGAAAGTATTCTAGGGAGCTACATCCTCTTGTAGAAGCAGGATACATGAAATCCTGCCAAGGATTTTTTAATGCGTTGCAAGGATATTGAAACTGAAATAAAATTTAATTCAGTAAGGAACGTTACTCGTCTCCCACGAGAGCATATTCCCCTTGGCAGGGGCGCACCCAGGAATACATTTTGAGGGGGGGGTTTTATACTTCTAAAGATATATCACCAGAAAATACTTAAAATTTGCTTCAGATAATAAACGCACGTTTTCGGGTTTAAGGGGAAAATATTACATTTATTTTAATGGAATAGGTGTACCTAGTATGTAGATAAATAAAATCCGGACTTTAATTAAAAATGAAATAGAGATGGAATACCGAGATACGCGTGCTCTTGAGTGGACTGTATAACTTTGAGTGGGTATTGTGCGCACGCAAATAGGCCTGCTTACTAGTAGCAACGTGAACTCCTAAGAAGAACATTAGGGTGCGCCTTAACTCATATTGAAGCACAATCTTCAAAAACCGGGTTGCCCCTGCAGGAATGTACTGCATAGTACATTCTGCAGTTTGTAGTCTTCGGATGATCGCACTTCTAATGTTCAGAGTAAAGAAGGATGATGTTACGCAGAGTTGGTGGGACGTGCTGGATTTGTCGCGTGCCCTGTATAGCCTCTGCTTTATTCCCGTTGTGTGGAGTATGATTCCCGTTTCCTGAAATGAAAGGACATAAAGAAGAATACAGAAGAAGGTGCTGTATTTTTTGATCATCCTTTTGAGTTTTAAGATAATGTTCAATAGGGTGAGTCGGGTGTTCTGTAAGTAGAGTTGACGATTCTTCGCACATAACCCAAGATTTTTGATGGGCGTATTTTGTGCCGAGGGGTTACTCATCGTTTTCCATGTGAGATTGGGTTTTTCGATCGGTTGTGATGACTTTCGCCTTGCACCTTTGAGTGGTTGATTTTTGCGGTTGGCTACTAATTCTTGATTGACTTTCTTAATCACATGTGAGTTAGTAGTAACATCCTTAGAGCATACGAGTAGATCCCGATCTATATTGACGGTTTGAGCATATGGTTCGAGAGTGTTCACATGGATTTTCGCATGCTGAGCGAAAGTCGTTTTGTGCCGGTTAGTTGGTTGTATCCTTTGATCGGAGGTGAACGGATACAGTATGGAATTTCGAGTGGTAACCTTTTGGGATTGGCTACTGCTTGAGTGGTGATCATGGGAGGTCACTTGAGTTTTACCATTTGAGGCGTTGTCCTTTGGGGATGGCCACCGGATACAGACATATATCGATTGCGAGTAATCGATTTCTTGGCATTTTCGTATATCGTGATTTGCACTCAACCATGCTATGAGAGAAAGCAAGGCAGTTTTGGCACATATTATTTTCTTTTTCTTTTTTAAACCTTTGGCATTTGTTTATAGAGTGAGGACTCTCTCGCCTAAACACCCCCTTTAAAATACATTTATGCAAGTTTTATACAGTTTGCAATAAATATTTTTTTGCAAATTGCATGAAATTAACAAAGAACTCAAACATTTTTATCAATTGGTCGGAATATTTTTTAATTTTTAATGTATGCTTGCATAACTTTGGACCACGTGAACCGATTTCAATAATTCTTTTTTTATCAGAAAGATGGAAGGGTTGTCCCGTAATTTAGTTTAGAACCGATCATTGGATCATGAAAAAATTAACGGTACTCCTATACTTGTGTATGAGAATTGAAGCCGGTTGTAGTTTTTGCTTAAAAATTACTTGTTTAATAAAATGTTCTATAAACACAAGATGCTCAACGAAATTTTAAAATTTTTAAAATTTTATGTTCATTTTTCTCGATTTCTGGTTTCTGATTTTCGATAGAAATGGTGATTTTTCACGATTGCCTCATTTTTTTATAACATTTCGAATGCCGAAAAAATTATCTGAACTTGTATTTTTATTATGTACATAGCTCATTTTGGTGGAACGTATTCGAAGTTGTTAAGGACATATCAGTGTAAAAGACAACAGTAAGTGAGTATGCATTGCATATTTTTAGGACAATGTTTTCATTCGCAGTTAAACTTTTAAGAGCTCTAAAGAAAAACGAAAAATTCATACAAAGATACCCACAAGAAATGGAAAACAAATTTTTCTTTATCAAAATTTCTTAAATCAGTTGCAGGTGCTTGTATATTTATTTCTTCCGGAATCAGCTGTCGACCGGTGTAATCCGATAATCTAAAAAATGTATAAACAGGTATTTGACATTAATCTGAAATAATAACAAAGATAAATAAGAAGGAAAAAATGGTAGTGTGTTATTCAATAAAAAGTGTAACTTAATAGCTGATTAACGAAAGGGGATCGATCCACCGAATACCCCGCATCCGAACACAGCTCGGTCACCCATCCTGGTGCGCCTTGATGTTGGCATACAAAGGGGAGGTACGTATAGATTCACGCCGACTACGAACGGCGATTGTACTCGTATGTTTGGGATTTTTTATGGCAGAAATACATTCGGAAGTTTGAATTTGCCCGGCGACAGGCGACCGCTATTAGAAAAAACCTTTTTATGTTGGATCGAACCCACGCCCTGCGGAATGGAAGTGTGCACTTCTACCACTGCGCCACATCGGCCGTCATATGAAAATGCAGCTGCGAATCCGATTTCGGTTAAAGAAAGTGTTCGGTCAAACACTAGAGATATTTAGTATCAATCAGATATACTCAGGGGCGCACCCAGGAATATATTTTAGAGGGGGTTTTATATTTCTGAATATATATCACCGGAAAATACTGAAAATTTGCTTCAGATAATACGCTCTTTAAAATACATTCATGCAAGTTTTATGTACAGTATGTAATAAATAAATAAACGTTTTAAAATCCATAAACTGCACTTTATTTACATAAGATTAACGGAACTCAAACACTTTTAACCGACTTCAAAAAAAAGGGGGTTATCAATACGCCGGAATACATAGCTTTTGACCACGTGAACCGATTTCAATAATCCTCTTTTTAATCCGTAATTTGGTTTAGAGATCCGATGATTGGATCATGTGTTGTGTTCTTTCCTTAAAAACTACTTTTTTATTAAAAAGTTCTATGAACTCAAGATGCGCTCAACTTTTAAAAGTTCCTAAAAAAAATTTTTAAAGAGTCAGTAAAAATAAATTTATTGATTCCATAAATTTTTGCACTTTTATGTTCATTTTTTCGATTTCTGGTTTCTGGTTTTCGATAGAGATGGTGAGTTTTCACGATTGCTAAATTTTTTTAATATTTCGAATACCGAAACAATTAACTGAACTCTCAAGAAAAACGAAAAATTCGTATAAAACAACGGACGAGAAATGGAAAAGAAATTTTCTTCTACCAAAATTTCTTAAATCAGTTTGCAGCTCTCAAGAAAAAAATGCTCGTATATTTATTTCCTCATAGAAATTTACAGCAAAAGCAAAGCGCTTTTTCAGGCAACAGAAATTATAATAAATATTTCTTATAATTTCCTTGAGAGCTGGATTCTTAGCTTTAAGATACAGTTTGTATTTGAGGTTATTAGCTTTAGGGGGGGTTTGAACCCCAAAACCCACCCCTTGTGTGCGCTAATGGATGTACTATATACATACATGCATATGTATGTGGCTGGTGTACATATCTACATACATACATATGTATACGTTCATATTCCTATATGGGACGTTATTATTGTCACTTTATCTTTTAGTACAGATCTCTTTATACTTGCAATTTTCTCAATACAAATACATATAGCGTATTTTTTAACATCAAGGCTTCTGCTTGCGCATTTTCACTCAATGGCAGCGTTTGTTTGGGCCGAAGCTTAGATAGTTACATACACATGTAATATTCAAAACTGTAATTTTCTATAGCATGACAACGATTAACTGGACGACATGGTAGATACCAACTAAATAATGTCATTTACCTCAATATCACTTCTCAGGTGGGGCAAGTGTACCTTGTTGGAATCATTAGGTAATTGGGTTGGAGGGGATAATATACATACATATCTACACATTATATACTATACATATATACTTACATACCTACTATGCACAATTGAGCAAGTGAGTCATTTGGCGCAATTTTGATATAGTAAATTTAAATTTAAATTTACACAATTTATTTAAGTTATAATACCTCTTTTGAGTGTGAGTCAGAACGTCACAAGTAATGCACTTCGTTTTACCAAAGGTATAAATTAAAATGCGTGTATAAACAAATTTATATCAGTTTATGGAAATGAAAGTCACTTTGTATAAAGGCAGCGAGATTTGCGCTCAAAATTCCAACATTAAAATATCTTTTGGACATGCAATATGTAGGAAAATTACCCTACTGTTAATCAAAGTACATACCAGTCGCCAAGTAATTTTTAGTGGGAAATCCATCTAGTCATAATAAAATAATACCGGAGGCAACGCTGTAGGATACTTAGAAAGCCAAGCAGAACCTTCTTTTCATTGACGTACATATGTACATCTAAATAATGCGGATATATAAATGTACATGCACATACATATTGAACATATGTATGTAGATATATTAAGTATCTGTCATACATACCCTGCAGGGAAAGCTACTAGTTGTGAAGTTGAATACTAGCAGTAGTTGGCATTTCGGCTCAACCAGTTCGTCTTCCATCCTTTTTCCATGCCAGCGACTTGTATTTGTCCAACGACATATCGGTTTTCCGGCCATGCATCAGCACCTACCAGTAGAAATATTAGTAGTACCATACCAGTTAACGGCATAGTATGCCGATTCATCCCCCGTTAAAAAAAAAATAAGGCACTCCGCACACGGATCGTCTCTTTATCGTGCGTACTACGCGTATGTATGCGATAGAATTCATGAATTATCCGTTTCATGAATTTCAAAAAGATCCCGTTTATGCATAATTCGTGAATTCATGAAATGAAGTGTTGAGAAAAAGTAGCAACGCACTAAATAGTAGGGTTGAGACTTTTTTGCCTTTATTGGATTTGCAAAAGCCGTTGATACCGGGCAATGATCCATATTATATTTAAATTTGTTTTAACTTATACAATATTTTCAATTGTTTTGTCCATGGTAAACGCAAGGTTAATCACCTCCAGGCGGATTCGAACCTGCGATCTCAGAACCAGAACCGGCAGTCTTCACGCCGATGTCTCTGTTCGCATAAGTTGTTTGAAATTGTCGGACGGGTAGGCCAACGCTTTAGCTCATACGTACTGGTTAATCAGCTGGTGTTTGGCTTTTCACTGCAGGGTACTTGTACATAGTATATTCGAATTTACATGCTGACTACCACTTGTTCAAGCAACGAGTAGGAACGATGTGTTGCTTCAACACCAAAGTGTACAAAACAAATTGACTTGAAAATTGGATTAAATTGATTTCACTGCTCGCCAACTAATAAAGAAAGAACACCATTGCACAATGGTTATTTCCAGCCGAAACCCCAACAATTTATTTATATTCTGTTCAATAAAATTTTGATGTCAAATTGTAGACAACATCTAAAATTTTAAAGATTTTAATACTTGCTATTAAAACTTTCGGCTAAGGCTCCTTATAAAAAGCCTGAGAGTTGCATAATCATACTTAAAAACCCTTCAATAAAAAGCTGGCTTTCATCTATAAAACCGATTCCAGTAACATTGTTTTCCCTTCAAAATTATGGATTTTGATTTGTTTACCATTTTTGACAACGAAAAACTTTAAGTGTAAAGTAAGGATGGAGAAGAGGTTTAAGCAGGGATCACAACTTTTGTACATTTCTACAGATTTCTACATTTCGACAGTTACAGAGTGGGGTTGTTTGGACATTTTTTTACTGAGCTAAAATTTTCTCGATTTATAGACAACACCATAAAAACGGCCTAAAAATCAATAAAATTATTGAATAAATATAATTATGCAAACCTGTTGATAAATTAATGAATAGCTCCTAAACTACTAATCTGGTTGTAAAATGTTGTTAATAAAGATGATAGAAAATTTAATAGGCTATACTAATAAAAAAGTAATTTAGGATTGGCCGACTATGTACAAAGATAATAAAAATGATGTGAGTGCTTTTTCTCAGATCGAAATTTGGCTAAATATCAAAAACTGTTCTACTCTTTTATATTTTGACTTCATATTCAACAGGTCGAATTTGTTGTCGACTAGTGTAATGATTAAGAAGATTGAAGAATGCTATCAGAAAATATTTGAAATAATGGAAAATCAAATTAATTGGCTGGCTTTGTACCGGTAAGAAAAAGAAAGCAAACTTCAAAAATGTTAGTGAAAAATTAACCTGATATGTATATGCGGTTTAGGTATTCTTATAATGCAACTTTTATCGGGCATTTCTCAGAAGTGCTTTTATATAAGAAGTGTGCATGGTTATTGTCCGATTTAAAAGATTGCCAATATCTTCCTCACAGAGATAAGAAATGAAAACGTGAAAAATGCTATATCAAGAGGGAGTGCCACGCCCGTTTTTTAAATTTACAAGAACACATTTTTGCTAATAACAATGCTTAAGTATTAAATCTGAGCAGTTTAGCATCATTACATAGCATAGCCTTATTTTACACTTATTTTAAATTTTTTTTAAATAGTATGTTTAATGTAATTTCAACCAAGTTTGGCATTTCGATTAAGCGATCTGTGAGATACTCACATTCAACAAACCATGGGTGGTGCCACGCCCATTTTTCAAAATTCTGTAAAAATCTGATACCTTGCTAAAAGGTTATTATAGATATAAATTTTGCGCAATTTGGCATACGTTTTTTTGGAAATATGACTATCTTAGCATTATTCAAAAATGCCGTTTATTGTTTATTTTCTACACGAATTTAGCTTGGACCCAGGGCAATCTATGCACAAAGTTTCATTGCGACATGTAAATTTGTGCACCCAATAAGGGTTCTGAATGAATGCACCCACTGTGCATTGGGCCAGATACAACGAAGCTGTGACTGTAAAATGAAGTAGGGTAAAGTGGCAACGCCCTTGGAATATTGAATAAACGTTTTTCTTTCTTATTAAAAAAAAAACGTGCATATGTATGCAAAATTATTGAAGAAATGTAAAAGAATGTAATTGTAGTTCTATATAAAAATCGAATGAGACGAGGAGGGAATGCATTGCATTCCTAAATTTTAATGATTGTGATTGTTTGGTTCCATAAATCATAAAGCTTTCAGGAGAGCTAAAAAACTATTGTATATGCGTAAGCAAAGATATTATTAATAACAAGACATATGGGCAAATTTGCGGAACCAGGTGCTTTTGTGTTAGTCCCTTTTAAATCAATTTTATTAATGCCATTTTACTTCTTACAAAAAGTCTAGGAAAATTTTCAAACAAATTTGATGAGTTGTGCCTTATTCACAGACGGTTTCACCAACAGTTAAAATGGAAAATGATTTTTTATTTTGTCAATTTCCATATAAAATTCAAAAATTTAAAATCATTTTTCACTTAAATTGCTTTCGTGAAATTGACAGAAAATAAAAAATCAATTTCCATTTAAATTGCTGGTGAAACTGGCTGTTAGTTTTTCTATCCAATGTAATTTAAATTTTTATAACCAATCTAAAACCAGTTTCACGAAAGAAATTTAA
Source organism: Rhagoletis zephyria (assembly GCF_001687245.7). Taxonomy (NCBI): domain Eukaryota; kingdom Metazoa; phylum Arthropoda; class Insecta; order Diptera; family Tephritidae; genus Rhagoletis; species Rhagoletis zephyria. The sequence continues at coordinate 24,754 of NW_016159858.1, read as the reverse complement.
GTGAAAAATGAATTTTCTTATTTGAATTTATTCTGAAAACTGACAGAAATGAAAAAATAATTATTTACTTAAATTGTTGGTGAAACCCATGATTCAATAATGAAAGGGCTTGTAAGAAAAACTTTCTCTCGCTCTAATTTTATCAATGACACTCCCACCCTACTCCTAAAAACAAGAAGTGATATTTCTTTTCCAAATTTCTTTGCAGGTTTTAGGAAGATTTTTCAATTTTGAGTAGTGAATATTTTAATTTTTACATTTGAAGAAATGTTTGTTCTTCATTCGCTGGCGACAACATAACAAAATGGGTGAGAATTGTTATACTACAGAAATGCAACGTACATAGGCTAAAGAGACGAAATTCCCTTAAATGCCGAAATGTATTTGCCGATATTCGGGGAGACCTCTTGACTCTGTCAAGTCCCTGTAAAGTAGAGAGCGAATTCTGGTAAATGGGTCAACGAAGGTCCTCCACAACACAATCCTGGTGTCTCCGAATGAGACTGTGACGCAATATAATATTGGCAAGCCGCATCCGTGGGTCCAATAGTAACACAGGATAGCTCGGTTTAGGCAATGCCGCGATGTAATTGCTTATGGCACTTCTCATTTGACGATGTCTCAGTCGTTCAGTAGCTGTGTGTTCTTTTTATTCCTCCTGAGTTCATCCAGCACGAATTGCCAATCGTGACTGTGTAAGCCAATGTTTAATATTTTGACGGTGGCATAATTTTCCCAGCACACTAAAAGTGCAACATCAAAGAACTCGAATTACCATCTTCGAAGCAACCAAGCCATAACAGTGAAAGAAACGTAATCTCCAAATTTATATTTTTTTTTTAAATAAATATTCCATAAGTTTTCCGCAAACAAATGACTTCTTCATATCCATCATCAACAAAAAAATCCCAAAGTGGCCCATTCATTCTCGAGTTATGCGCCGTCGGACGTACGAAAGTTTGGCATACATATACTTAGAAATATCTATTTTTAATAACGATCAGGGGTTATATTCGATGTAAATAAGCTTGTTTAAATTAGATAATTATTGTTTTAAAATACCACCATTCGTTATTATCCACACCTACCATTTTAGGAAGTGGGATCGAATTCTTTCCATTTTCTCCTGCTACCAGAAACTGTCCCTGTGGGTGGGAGAGTCAAATTTTAGAAAAAAGCTACTTACAAAACCTTTAATAATTGAATCATGGGTGAAACCGGTAGTAAGACATTGGGAAGAAAATTTGACACTTTACTTTGAATATCGTGTGTAGGTATCTACATTTTAAGGGGTATTTGACCGATTTAGGCGACCAAAATTATTTTTATGAAAATTTTAACTCAAAATGTTTAGAAACGACGTGTTACAATATTTAAATCTGTAAATGTTTAAAATCAAGTAAATAGAGTGGGAGGATGTCCAAGTATTCGACGAAAACAACGAAAATAAAGTTGCTTGAAGTTTGACATCGATAGCCTGTATGGTATCGAGATCCGATTGTGGAAACATAAACGTATTCATATCGCCGCGGAGAAGGGTTTTATCTAGGTTAGAACATAAAAAGGGTTGCCACCTGCTAAAAAATCGAATGCAATTAAGTTAAATTAGGTAACTGAAATATGTACAACAATATTGGTGTCAGACTGAAAAGTTTAATAAGGTTATAGTTTGAAACTATTTTTAACAATGCTGCCAATTGCTTAAAAATTAAATTCAACTTTAATTCAAGGGAATTAGGTAACTGAAATATGTACAACAATATTGGTGTCAGACTGAAAAGTTTAATAAGGTTATAGTTTGAAACTATTTTTAACAATGCTGCCAATTGCTTAAAAATTAAATTCAAAGTATATGATAGGTTAAATTTATTTTTACAGTATGGATATGGAACATGAGACGGTTTGCCACCTGTCAAAAAATGTAATTCAATTAATTTCAATGAATTACTATGCTAAGGGTATCATCCATAACGGCTTTGAAATTCATTCAATTACATTTAGTAGGATTAAAAACTAAATTAAATCAAAATAACATATGATTAAAAAAACAATATACGGAGTAACCATTATGTTGAGTTTTATTCAAATAATTACCACCTTATCTAAGACGCAGAAATTTCATACACTCATCGAACTAACTATAGTATATAGTAGTTTGTTTTATTTGAAATATCTTTTAACTTTCATTAAAAATTTTAATTTTTTAGTGAATCTTTTGTGCCTTGGTTGAATGAATAATTATAAATAATTTCGAATACGTGGAAACTTTGTACAAATATCTCCAGATACCCTTAAAATTAAAAACATTATCTGAATACAAAATTCCATCAAAATCGTTAGAGTCGTTTCCTGGAAACCTTTGGATATATATACATAAATATTTACAAGAATTGATAGTTTAAAGTAATGAGATACAGACATATATGTAGTTTGAGAAAAAAATCGTGCGATTTTACTGCCTTATTTTCTAATTTTTACTAGAACTTACCCTTAGGTACACTGAGGGAAATAATGCATAGTAAAAATGGATACTTTATATTTGATTATCGTTTAAAAATGTTCGTATTTAAAAATAATATTTTCATACAAAATTTATTACGCACGTATTTTACTGTTCACATCTGAGTATGTATATATATGCAAAGTGTACATACGCACCCCAAGCACGCAGAGCGCCGCTCTGAGAGCACGTGGCAAGTACAACAATAACTGTACGGAGTTTGGTACAAATTGATCGAACGGTTACCGAGATACAATTTTTATCATAAACGTACGGAATTACTGCAAACATCAATTTTGAATAAATTAGCTTCGGTATTAACTGACTTATCGAAGACTTCGTATTTCTCTACATTACCGTTATATGGGATGTGCGCGTGGTTATTGTCCAATTTTAAAAATTTTCAGCCGTTAGGTATGTTGTAGCAAGGCCAAGAACTGTTCCAGGTTTGAGATAAATTGGTGGAGCGGTTACCAAGATATACACATGTAATCATAAGTGGGCGTGGCTACGCCCATTTGCAAAAATTTATAATATTCTTTTTTGTTTCGTCTAAAAATCATTGTAAATATAAATTTTTGGCGAATAAGCTTTAGTAGTTACTAAAATATCGCAGTTTTCGTATTTCTGAGAACTACCGTTATATGGGAGGTAGGCGTGTTATTGTCCGATTTTGCCCATTTTCAATATCGTCTGTCCTACGCTTAAAGGAAGTGCACGTACCAAGTTTCGTTAAGATATCTCAATTTTTATTCGAGTTATCGTGTGCACAGACGGACAGACAGTCACCGCTTAATCGATTTCATTCTGATCATTTATGCATACACTTGTCTATATATATCTCGATTCGTTTTGCCTGTTACAAGCAACCGTTATGTGAACAAATTTATAATACCCTTGTGCACAAGTGCGCTTGGGTATAATTAGTAACCAACTTAATTAAATCAGACTAAAAGCAAACATTTCAAAGTTAAACTTAAAATTGATTTTAATTTATAGCTATTCGAGAATCAATCAGATTTTTTTGCCTTATTTGACCACCTTTTAGACCGATTGAAACTATTTTGGTATTAACCTTCCCATAAAGTTGGGCCTTAAAAGGATAAAAACCGTATAAATGAAGCGTTACGTACGCCATTTAGGGCTTTATATTAAGAGATATCTAGATTAGATAGATATATAGATATAAATTTCGATTCGTAAACACGCTGGGCATTGTTAATTTCAAGAGATTAGATCACAAATACAGATTTTCTGAATATTTCGACTACTGAATCGGAACCTAAATATGACTTTTTTGAATATGCCAACTTGAAAACCACCTACCCATATTTGTAGAAGAATTTCTCTTCATATATGGAGTATAAATCATCACTAGACACGAATAAACCCGCGAACTTAAAAGTTGACCGCGAAAAAAGACGCATAAAAAAACTTCTGCGAAGAAAGACTCTTAACATAGTTGACGGCGAAGAAAGACGCNAATTAAATCAGACTAAAAGCAAACATTTCAAAGTTAAACTTAAAATTGATTTTAATTTATAGCTATTCGAGAATCAATCAGATTTTTTTGCCTTATTTGACCACCTTTTAGACCGATTGAAACTATTTTGGTATTAACCTTCCCATAAGTTGGGATAAAAACCGTATAAATGAAGCGTTACGTACGCCATTTAGGGCTTTATNTATTCGAGAATCAATCAGATTTTTTTGCCTTATTTGACCACCTTTTAGACCGATTGAAACTATTTTGGTATTAACCTTCCCATAAGTTGGGATAAAAACCGTATAAATGAAGCGTTACGTACGCCATTTAGGGCTTTATATTAAGAGATATCTAGATTAGATAGATATATAGATATAAATTTCGATTCGTAAACACGCTGGGCATTGTTAATTTCAAGAGATTAGATCACAAATACAGATTTTCTGAATATTTCGACTACTGAATCGGAACCTAAATATGACTTTTTTGAATATGCCAACTTGAAAACCACCTACCCATATTTGTAGAAGAATTTCTCTTCATATATGGAGTATAAATCATCACTAGACACGAATAAACCCGCGAACTTAAAAGTTGACCGCGAAAAAAGACGCATAAAAAAACTTCTGCGAAGAAAGACTCTTAACATAGTTGACGGCGAAGAAAGACGCCTTAAAATATTGGACGGCGAAGAAAGACCCGTATACATACTTTCGCGGTCGACTTTGTTTGCGGGTGTAACAGTATGTAAATTTCCCAAAGAGTTTTTAGGGAATAATGTTGAAGGGACAGGTATAAATCTATTTTTACGCGTCTTTCTTCACCGAATTTTTCCTTAAGCGTCTTTTTTGTAAGATTTTTTACACGTCTTTTTTCGCCGTCAAAACACTAGAGCGCCTTTATTCGTGTGTAGTGACGAAATTTATTATTTAAACTCAATATTAACATAAATATGGATTTTCTAAAAATCTCGATTCCAGAGCCTCGCAGGGCATCAATTTTTCGTAGAAGTAGTTCTTTTCACATACAAACTATACATTTCTAATTTCAACTGAATCGGATCATAATTGCGGGGTTTCTGAACACCCCGATTCAAATCTACCGAGCGGGTCCATTTCTTACTAAAGTATTGCTTTCCGTATAAGCAGGCCGAATATCACGACTCCAGCCCCACATATCTCATAAACTAACTGAAGAAGATGATCGATTAACATAAGCGATTACAGTATTCCTCCGCTTAATTGCACTTCAAAAATTGCACAATTTTTGGTTCAGTTAACCAGGGAATCAATTAACAGATACTCGTTTAATTGAACAGTTGGTTCAATTACAGAAATTCCGCTAAATTGGACAACCTGATCAATTAAAAAAAATGCATGTGTGCATTTTAAATCATTATTAAATTTAATGATATTTATATAGTTTAAACTTCAAACGAAAAAATTTATGAAATAAAAACAATTTATATTTATTATTTTTCATATGTAAGTATGTATACTTGTCCTCACATTTTTAGAGATAATTGTTATAAAAAGTAAAATAAACGTCAAGAAGAATTAACCGGGGAAAATTGAAGGTATATATCTTTTCAATGCCACATATTCTTAGCCAATTATGCGCGGGAAACCAATTAACCGGGTTCAGTTATGCGGGAAAATTTTCGTGAATTTTTTATACAATATATCGTTGATATAATATGGAAAGGGCGTATCTCACATCGTCGCTGAAATGTAAAGAAGTCACAACCAACTAAAATTTTATATTGCATAAACCGATGTGAATTTTGGATTTTATGTTTTAAGGCTTTTTGTATTTCAGCGACGATGAAAGTTACGCCTTTTCCATACTATACTAACGATATACAAGTGACAGATTATTTAAGTATCAGAGGTAATAATTGACATAGAAAGTTTTGCAGTATCAGTGACGATATATAGATTATTAAATAATAGAATATGTGTTTGTAAGCAACTCTTATCAAAGCTGTTATCTAATCAAAAATGTGCACCGTATCAGCAACGTCCCTTTTATGAAGTGGAAAGTTAGAATGACGATATTTGATTTCAGTGCCATTTTGCTGGAAAAGCACATGCTATATGTAGCTTGAAGCATTTGCACTGGGCCTGGGGTTCCATCTGGATTTTGTGAATATCCGTATAAAAGTGTAAACAGAATTAAATCGCCGAGCGAACTTCGTCGGAAGAAAGTTCGCTGCCAAAATTAAAACACACTGCAGTACATGAGATTGCACACAACCAAAGCAGAAACGAAGAACGCCTTGCGAAATTCGGCGAGAATAGATTTTTTGCCACTGCCGCCCGGCACAAAATCAGTTGTCAGTGATAAAGTAGTTTTGTTTCTTCACTGTTCTAGCAGATAATTATAGGGAATAGGCAGAATAATTTTATATTTTTTATTTGTCATTCAACCGTTGCGTATTTCGTTTCGGTTCTGATTTACCAGGCGAAAGGTTGCGCCGAACATCACCAAATATGAAATTTAATTCCGCAAGGTTTATATATGTATGTAAATACATATGTAAACAAAATAAGTTGAGAAGTTTAATTTCGGGCGAACTTAATATAGTATACCTAATGTGACCAACCGTACTTCTTACGGAAGTACAGTACTTCTTCTTTATCTCTTGCACTTCGTACTTCGTAGTGCAGTCAAAGGTGCTTCTTTGCAATATTTTGTACTTCAGGTCCGGTACTTCTCCAATCTTCTGGATGATTGTCACATTCAAACCGCCGGGTACCGATGCGATCATACCTGCGCAGCTGCAAAGGGCTCTGAAGGTGTCGTACAATTGCTTGGCTCCTATTTATGCGAACTGCGTGAGGACCGGGTACAACCCCAAGGTTTGGAGTGTAGTCAGTGTTGCATTCATCCCCAAAGGCCAGAAAACGCTTTCATGTACCCCCAGGGATTTTAGACCTATCAGTCTGTCTTCGTTTTTGCTAAAAGCGCTAAAGAAACTGATAGACCTGTACATTAGCGTGGGCCGAAAATCCGCTTTTTTAGGATTTTGATTGGTAATAGCAAAAATATGGTTCACTATGCTCTAAAAAAATCTTTGTGAAAGATGAAATTGACTTGGGCGAGCCTACGATATTGACCAAAAATTTTAATCTTGCACACAGATTTTTTTTAAGCCTAGTGAACCATATTTTTGCTATTACCAATCAAAATTAATAAAAAGCGGATTTTCGGCCCACGCTACTGTACATAAGAAACGCGATTAGGGGGGCGTAGGGGTCCAGGGACTATAGTCAAGTCTATTCCTAACCGGGGGGTTGAAGCCAACCTAATAAGGATTATCTACAGTTTATTTCGTGACAGAACTGTCGCGGCGTAGTGGGGGAGCGCCTGCACTTAGCTCAGAGCCAATAGGGGGCACTCCGCAAGATGGTGTTCTCTCTCCCATGCTGTGGATTGCGGTTGTAAACGACCTTTTAGAGGAACTGGAAAAAGTAGATGATGTGGAACTTTTGGTTAAGGGACGATTTCTAGACACCCTTTTTGATCTAGCTCAAGGTTACTTGAACCAGGTTACTAGGTGGGCGATCAACGGCTGTCTCGCAGTAAATCCCAGCGAGACGGAACTTGTCTTGTTTACCAGGAAGTACAAGATACCCGTTGTGGCCCTTGCCTCGAGTGGGGGTGTTCGTCTGCGGCTCTCAGACAGGGTCAGGTAGCTTGATCCTTGAAAGGGAAGTGTCGTATTTCTTCAAGAAAATTTTCAGCAACGGCAAAGTACTTTTTCAAGCGACATAAATAATCAAAAATATTACTTGTGATTTTTCTTAAGAGCAAGAAACTAAGCTTAAAAATTAGAAAATTTTGTTATTGAATTTTCACCCCTTTTTATTTAATAAAAACAAATTTTCGTAGGCGGATTTTTTCTATAAAACAATATTTTAATATATAGTGAAAATTTATTTTGATACTAAGAAAAGAAAAACAAGTAAGAGCAGCGCTGTCCTCGGCTATGCCGAAGGCTTCATACCTATCATGAGCATATGAAAATTTTACTTTAACAGATAACTGCATTTGAAAAAATTGATATGTATATTCACAGCATACATTGATAGAGGAGATACATATATAAAAAAATCATATCTAAACAATCAGAGGTATGGAAGATATACCTTATATACATAGCATCAATCTAAGTGATTTTCGCTGCTGTGTGATCGGTATGTAAACCGGTAACACAATTTAATAGGGTTAGCTTCCTACATAAAGGAGATATATCGTAACTGGTACCTGAACAATCAGTGGTATGGAAGATATACCTTATATACATAGCATCAATCTAAGTGATTTTCGCTGCTGTGTGATCGGTATGTAAACCGGTAACACAATTTAATAGGGTTAGCTTCCTACATAAAGGAGATATATCGTAACTGGTACCTGAACAATCAGTGGTATAAGGGATAAGGTTATACAGCATAGATTTTGACGATTTTCTCAGTATACTTTGTATTATTATTTATAGAATAGCTTACGAAATTTATCGGTTTTAGCTGTCCAAACAAAGGAATTTTACAGTAAAACGCCATATCTGAACAACCAGTTATATGGAGGCAATAAATAGGTTATAGTGACCCGATCTTTGTTAATTTTTAACCGACTNCAAAGGAATTTTACAGTAAAACCCCATATCTGAACAACCAGTTATATGGAGGCAATAAATAGGTTATAGTGACCCGATCTTTGTTAATTTTTAACCGACTTCCAAAAAAGGAGGAGGTTATCAGTTCGTCGGAATATTTTATTATTTTATTTATTTTTTATGTATGTTACCGCGTAACTTTGGACCACGTCAACCGATTTCGTGAATTCTTTTTGCATCGGAAAGGTAGTGTCTCAGAGGTAGTCCCATAGTAATCTGGTTTAGATCCGATCATGATATCATGAAATATATGTATATATATATATATTTTTTTTTTAAGTCGGTTTTTTTTTGCTAAAAATTACTTGTACTGTAAACTTTCTTTTGATAATGAGTGAAAATAGTGCGAAAGTTCATGTTTCTAGCNTTATTTATTTTTTATGTATGTTACCGCGTAACTTTGGACCACGTCAACCGATTTCGTGAATTCTTTTTGCATCGGAAAGGTAGTGTCTCAGAGGTAGTCCCATAGTAATCTGGTTTAGATCCGATCATGATATCATGAAATATATGTATATATATATATATTTTTTTTTTAAGTCGGTTTTTTTTTGCTAAAAATTACTTGTACTGTAAACTTTCTTTTGATAATGAGTGAAAATAGTGCGAAAGTTCATGTTTCTAGCTCAGTGGTGCACAGCGTCAACTAAGGTACCAATACCCGCAACATTTTTGTCTTAGTATGTGTACACTAGCGACCCTTCAAAAAGTGGGACTAGGTTAAGTACTAGTACAGGACCACACTACCTTGTAACCAACACTAGTAATCAAAATGGTCCAAATATATGTAAAAAATATGGTCACATTAACATTGCGATGTCATTGGACCTGACTACCTCTGGTCTAATGCTGCATAACTTGGGACCACATCTGATACACCACTGCATAACATGGGACCACCTAGACAACTACTCGTTTTGGACCATGGCACATCCGGCAACCGAATCACATTGACGATCGGCCACGAAGAGGTGGTGTGGTCAGCATAACAATTTACTAGTATGCAACCTGGTCGTTTTGCTCATACTTTAAAACTACGACCCAGTGGACCACCTGGTCCTCAAATTTTTGCAGGGGAACGCAAACTAATTCGCTGCTAGCGTCGCAACAGTCCGTTAGCTGCGCACACACGACCTGTATGTGCTGCATCACTGTTCTAGCTGCATATAAGGAGTAGTTATAACAAAGAATCTCATATCTGGAGGAGTTATAATGAAAATGCTCATAACTGAACAATCATTTGTATGGGAGATATATGTTGTAGTGGCCCCATCTTTGTTATTTTCATTGAAAGTATTTTTTTGATAATGAGTGACAACAATGCAAAATTTCATGTTCCTAGCTGCTTAAATGGAGGAGTTATAACGAGAAATCTTTTATCTGAACAATCAGTGGTATGGGAGCTATAGGTTATAGTGACCCGATCATTGTAATTTTCACTCTAAGTTTTCTGTTGATAATGGGTGGAAGCTTTGCAAAATTTCATGTTCCTAGCTGCAAAAATGGAGAAGTTATAACGAAAAATCTCATATCTGAACAATCAGTTGTACGGGAGCTATATGTTATAGTGGTCCGATTCTTCCGGTGCCGACAAATGATTAATACATTATAAAAATACACCTACCTACAAAATTTCATCCGGATATCTCGAAAACTGAGAGACTAGATTGCATACAAACAGACGGACGGACAGACAGACGGACATGGTAAAATCGACTCAGCTCGCGGTTCTGATCATTTAAGTATATGGGTCTATCTCTTCTTATTCTGGTACTTACAAACATCGGACCAATTATAATACCATTTCATGGTCATGAAAGGTATAAAAACATGAAATTAATTTAAAGGCACACACGGCACAAATATGAAAACCCCGTGGTTTTTGCGAAATGCATCTGACAAAAAACCATGGGGATTTCATGTTTGGGGATTTTCAAGTTGGAGATTTTGAAATTGGGAATTTCGATTTTGGGGATTTAAATCTAACCTAATGAAAGCATCCGTATATCCGAATAAAAATGAACGTAGATTAATCGGATACCCACATAGCAAAATGAAAAACTGTTAGCCGTGTATTAATGAAGTGTTCTATTATTTGCTAGCAGCTCAGCAGATTTAGTAATTTTGAGAATATCGGGATATCTGAATAGCCAAATGAACGGATATTAACCGGATATCCGGACAACTAAAGGGAAAGGATATTAACCGGATATCCGGATATTTTATCCGCACACACGAACGTCCGAACGGATATCCGTATATCGGAGAGCTTTAATAATAGATTGGTTTTTACATACTATATGTATCTGTAGTTTTGGTTTAACGTGGGTACCTGCCGCAATATAATGCAGTCTGAGCTCCACGAAGCTCAAAAGCTCAACGGATTAATTCATGCATTAATCATTGCCCAGAAGTGCAAGCATTTCAGCACCAAAGGCAGTGTGGGGCGGCCACACTTACCACCTTGGTGGGGCCGAAACCTACCTAAAATCTCTGCCGTTCTTCGGGTCCCGGCACCTGGTTGCAATGCAACTCCACATTGAACCCATGCGAGTTCTACCCGCATTTCGGTATTAAACCAAAGCTCCCGCGATACTCCCCGAAGGGCCATACCTCACTGAGCAGACTGGAGTAGTGCTCGCCAGCCAGACTTGCTTGATCAGCTCGAGTCACGCAACCTACTAAACATACCAGAATACACATGCTCAACCGCACAACTAATAAGGCCTGCTTTTTCCACAATTTTCACCAATCCACGGTTTACCACAATATTTACACCGTGTTTTCAATACTTTCTCCACATTTTCCACAGTTCCGTCAGTTTTCAACATCATCCAGCTCGTCGCGCTCATCTCACAAGACTTACTGATCTCATTCCACCCCGAGCTGTCCCTTCCGGAGTGGAAATCGACTTTCAATCCTTGTTCGAGTCGCTTGACTCATCTCATTCATTCTGCTCGTCCCGCCTCGCAGGTTTCTACACCTACTCGAGCAGCTTGACGAGCCACATTCTTCCTTGAAGATCTTACCAGCTATACAATTTCACATGTGCGTCTGGCCTGTCTTTTGGCCTTGTTCGTCTCACTAGTTAGCTTATCTAGCCAACGAACACACTCCAGGGGCATCTGATCGCCCGCGGAGCTTTCTTTATTTAAGACTATTCTACCAATTGAGCTTCCGACCGACTCACGCTTGGTAGCCTTTGACTGGGGTAACCGGGATTGTGACACCCGTAGCCTCGCAAACGCGAAACCCCCTGGGTTCGTTGGTACGGTACTCTCCACATCTGAAACTGCGTAAGCACAAGTCCTACACAGGTTTCCATGCGGAGCATCCCTGTTAGTTCATGCCGACATGGAAACCCCAAAGGGCCCCCTTGTCACCACTTAAGGCTGGTATGCAGCTCTCAAGAAATCGGTCAAGAAAAATTTGGCATTATTTCGTGTATGTGTCCACGGAATTTTGACATTTTNTTTCTTTATTTAAGACTATTCTACCAATTGAGCTTCCGACCGACTCACGCTTGGTAGCCTTTGACTGGGGTACCCGGGATTGTGACACCCGTAGCCTCGCAAACGCGAAACCCCCTGGGTTCGTTGGTACGGTACTCTCCACATCTGAAACTGCGTAAGCACAAGTCCTACACAGGTTTCCATGCGGAGCATCCCTGTTAGTTCATGCCGACATGGAAACCCCAAAGGGCCCCCTTGTCACCACTTAAGGCTGGTATGCAGCTCTCAAGAAATCGGTCAAGAAAAATTTGGCATTATTTCGTGTATGTGTCCACGGAATTTTGACATTTTTGATACTTCACAGCCTGTTGCCTCACTCTTTCCTCAAGAAATAATGTAACGGGCATATATTTCTGTTGCAAACCTGGGTTGCCTTGTGCTCTTTTTTCACAAAAAAACTTTAGAAAACTGTAGTAAAAAGCGTAGCCAATTTCTTAAGAACTGCGTACTGCCTGAAGGAAATTTGACTTAAGAAAATTTCTTACCCATTTCTTGTAGGACATTTTGTATGGAATTTTAGCTTTTCTTAAGTACTGCGTACAGGCCTTTAAGATCTAGCCCCGCATCAAGGACACCAACGTTTCGCTAGATATACTATATGTATGCTAGTGTTTGGCCGAGCTTCTCCACCGATTTCTAGCGTGCGCCTTGATGCTGTCACAAAAAGAGGAACTACCTATAGTTTTACGCCGACTCCGAACGGCGATTGTATGTTTATGAGCAACTGTTTTTTATGACAGAAATACACTTGGAGGTTCGCCATTGCCTGCCGAGGGGCGACCGCTGTTAAGAAAATACTTTTTTTCTAATTTTTTTGCGATGTGGCCAAAGCTTGAACCCAGGCCCTGCGGAGTGGTAGCGCGCACTGCTAACCACTACAACACAGAGGAGGATAGTCTTTGCCTAGTAAAAAGTCGATATTGGAAAATTACCGCATAGTGTTCTGAAGAACAAAACAAACATTTGATACATATGGCCCTTACGTTTATCTATGGAAGTTTGAAAATGATTTGTTGTTTTTGGGTAGCCTCAAANGGGCCATATTACGTTTATCTATGGAAGTTTGAAAATGATTTGTTGTTTTTGGGTAGCCTCAAAAGATGAAGGTATTCGATAATTTAAAAGTGCACATAAACCCCAAAATAGTTTTAAACCTCTGACAACGTAGGCAATGCAATTAGTTATGGAATGAGCTTTTGGTTGTGCTTTTCAGCACATTTCTTGAAACTTTTATTATCCTACCAGAATAGGGAGTCTTGGATAATTGGTTCATTGGCGGTTTGTGCTTCAATTACGTATGAATGTAAAAGCAGTATAAGGACTGCATTCTCCTCCTCTTTCCTCGATTGGCGTCTGCAATGAAAACTGTCAACTCTTTATATGCAGTTTATCTTCGGGTTGACTTTAGAATTAGTTGACTTATGAATTATGACAAACCATCACACCACCACCGACGCTAAACACCCTCTGTGTATACAGTTTCATCATCGCTATCAGCTAGCGCTTACAGGGCCGCTTAGCAGAAGTAGTGCTGCAGAAATTGCCGGATATGCTAATAGAGGCACCGCAACAAGTCGAAGAGAAACACGAAATTAGTTAACAAGAGAAGGAAAGCGGGGTGTATTGCGGTGGTTAGTCGCAAGAGTTGTTGCACATTGGAAATTGGAGAAACGATAAACAAATACGCAGATTTAACACTTCTTGTCAGATGTTGATTGTAGCGTGGAACCCCTTTGGCTACATAATTGTGCTAAGTGTGTCAAATACTTATGGACATAGACAGGCAGACAAGCAGTCAGTTAGCCCAATGGCTATTCGGAACATCCGTGGAACCACTATTTATGAGTGCGGAGATAAATAAGGAAAAAAGTATCCCACGAGCACGACGCAAGCTTTGTTTGACTTGAAATAGCGACAGGCACGACAACTTAGTGTGACAAACGAGAAAAGGAACCAATTCTCAAATGCGGAACTGCCACACATATTTATTAAAATAATTGTGTATGCAAGTGGTTTTTATTCCACATTTATTTTATTCATTTTATATTTCTTCCACATGCAACACATTCGTTCACGCAATATACATATGTACATATGTATGTATGTTCATATGAGTGCAGTGTGTGCATAGTGATCGCTTATACGTTGTTCTGTGTTTTTGTCTATTACTGCGTATGCATAACATAAACATTGTTTTTAGTCTCTATTTCGGCTTTATACGAGTGGGAAATTCGCCGATATATTTCTTGGCTCCTGTGGCGTGACAGTGCGATCCATTAGCTGGACCGAGCTGTCCATTGCAACAATAGTCAAATTGGTTCAATCATCTTGCTGAACTTTTGCATTTTATTTTATCTTTGGTGCATATCAAACACCATTACACGCAACTACGCCAACCACTGTGGGAAGCACCAAAGCAACAGCAGCCGCCTGCATATGTTTTTAGAGATCGCGGGGTAAATGACATTGCTGGTTGCTCTCGCCTAGGTGCACTTAAGAAAATTTAAAATAAGGGAAGGAAAGGGGTACAAAAAGGAAAACTTGAAATCGACAGAAAGAGGAAATTAATAAAAATTATAGTATACCAGTATCTTTATATGAATAAATACAAATATGTGATTGTCTGAGAACTTTACTGACTACGGAATTTTGCATTCAGTGCGACATAAGGTCAGTAGCTGGTGGTTGCAAAGCGGTGTGAGTAAATAGTTTTGCTGTTGCATTAGTTCACATGTTAATATAGGAGTCGCGTAGTATAGGTAGATCAAGGAAAGTGCAGTTTCCCTTCCGGGTCACATGACGGGAATTTATTGTAAACAGTGAATGCTGAAGGGTGCATTTCAACCCGAAATATTTAAGCTTGTCCTCGTTATGGTTGGAGGCACATGCTACCACCAATATAGCCACCGGTGCATTATGACCATTCATTTATGTACATACCCAGCAAAAAATCGGCAATCGCTTTTAGTGGTAACGTGTTCTAGAAGGCNACACATGCTACCACCAATATAGCCACCGGTGCATTATGACCATTCATTTATGTACATACCCAGCAAAAAATCGGTAATCGCTTTTAGTGGTAACGTGTTCTAGAAGGCATAGCGTTATAATACCTTCGAATTTTTTCGCTTCTTTTAGGCATTGCCGGTAATGCAAAGTAGAATGTCCTGCAATATTTTATTTATTTCGCTTCTTTGTTTAATTTCGGGGAATGCAAAGTAGAATGTCCTATAATATTTATTTTTTAATTTGCTTCTTTATTTCAGGGAATGCAAAGTAGAATGCTGCATCGTAGTCAGCTAAAAAATAGAATGAATATCCAAAAGTTCTTTTTCAACCGTTACTCTCTGTGGAAATTTGTCTCGCATAAAAATCATGTTTTGCTTTGTTCAATTTGCAGCGAAGTTGAAGTCAGTCAATGAAGTGAAGTACAAGAGTGAGGAAGTACAATTTTAAGCTTAATTAAATATGTATGTATGTACATACCGATTTTTAAGTAAAATCTAAATATCTAAATACGTACATATGTATGTACAAAAACTGATTTATACAAATTTTAATTAATTTTAATCCTTTAAGACATTTTCTGATTTCAATTTAATATAAATAAGTGTGTACTTATCTAGGCATTCTACACTAGTTTCTCTGTAAGGCATTCTTTGTTCGCTTCTCTGGATTCTGTTTATCCATGCGTTCCCCCTTCGTTTGAAGGTAATGCAGCGGGTAAGGGCTTACCGCCAATGACATGCCCATGTTAAAATATGGCCTTCTTGAAGCGAAAGGGTAAGCGATTCCTATCGCCTAGCTCGTTTCCACTTTCGTTTCTGTGGTAATCGTGTCTTTTGCTGGGTATGTAGCATGATAACGCAAGCAGAGGAAGTTTACTTCCTAATAACCTCACTTCCTGCGCAGGAATGTAAAGAAATTTGTTTAGGAAATAGAAGAACATTAAATGAAATAAGTCCTACTTATTTAATTGGCGATTTGTATTGCCCAGCGAGGAAGTAGTAATCGATTTTAATAAATTTTAGGAAATAAATTACACTAATCATAAATCTCTTAAGAAATATTTACTATAGATTTCGATAGTGGATAGTCAAAGAATAATTGTACAATGTCATAACCTGTAAGTGTGTAGTTAATACACCCCATAAGCCTATTATGTTGCGCATGTAGTATCCTTTTTAGAATTTCTCCTTTTTATAAAATTTTTATATTATTTAGCGAATAATCGTATACTGTTTATGAAAACATATCGTCGTTTTTGGTACAAAACCACGTATCGTCATTCGGCAAAACCGCGTAACTGACATTGGCTGCCAAAAATAGGATTTGCTTACTCAAGCTCTTGGCTCAATCTATATACATTCGTCCTGAAATATACTAGCCAGAAATGCGATTGCTTTATTAAAAAGAGAACCATTTTAAAATATGAGTGTTTTTACTTTCTAGAAAATAATTATTAATTATGTATTAAAAAATTTGAGCTGAAAAGGTATAAGGGCAAATCTAAAAAACAGGTAACCTGTGTGTTATTTAGCTTTGTTTTCACAGTTGTAAACTAAATCCAGTTGGTTGCTTTTGGATATAATTCGTTGACGTATGTATACTTGAAGCCTCAAAAAAATTTGGATCAATTTGCTGCATAACTTTTGAATTATAGGTGTTTAAATAATAAAAAAATAATGAAAACAAGAGAATTTTTATGTAATATTTAAAAGGGGCACAATTAATTATGCCATAACTTTTGAAGCACACCATATTCTGATTTGAAATTATATGGGAATTTAGCACTTATGTGTACACTTCATATGTAGTAGGTAAGAAAAGTGCGCCTTAAAAAATAACGAAATGGCAAGTAACTCAAAGTCTGTAACTCTGCATTTCACAATTTTCAAAATTTTTGGTTTATCGCGTATAGATTTTGAAGCATTTAATTTTAAGAACTTTTTAAATATGTATTGTATTCTAGAAACAATTACGAATAATTTGATACTTTAGCAAGAGGTGTGCTTTCAGAATAAACTAACTTATAAAGATAAAATATTCTGCGATCTTGAGCGTAATTTTTATTCCAAAAACACCTTAATTGAAGGCACATTTGGAAAATACGTCGAAACGATCTAAATCTTTCTATAACTGCTAGTCCTTATAAAATTACATATACCTTTAAAACGCTTCAAAAAATTTGTCTCTAGAAGTGTGTAAAAACTCCTACTTTTAATGATGCTCCTCTTTTAGTCAGACTATTTCGAGAGTGGTATCAAAGTAACTTTTTTTCGACAAATGTTCTGATAGTTGGTGTTACTTAATTGGAGCCTTCTAAATTCAGTGGCGCCCTCAGTTTTACCCTATTGGCTCCACTTTTTGAGATAGCGGTACTTGAAACTTTGCTTAAATTTTAATTATTTTATAAATAACTCCCTCAGGTCTGAAGATATTTTACTAAAATTTTGCACATAACCGTTTTTTAATATTACCTTACATATTCCATCAAATCATCGAAATCGGTTCACTAAAACATCTAGCTCCCATACAACTGATTGATCAGAGACGTTGTTTTGCGTTATAACTCCTCCAATTAAACAGGTTAAAATTTAGTATAGGTTCAATTTAACATATAGTACGCATACAATTTATTATTCAGATATGAAGTTAGACTTATAGCGTAAAAACACATATATGAGTAATCAGTTGTATTGGAGTTATATGTTAATGTGAACCTATTTCGATAGTTTTAAGGAATAATTAAGGTAATATTAAGAAACTGTTATGTGCAAGATTTTAGTAAAATAACTTCAAAACTGAAAGCGTGGAGTTATTAATATAAAATAGTTTAAAATTCATCATATTTTCAAAGACCGTTATCTCGAAAACCGGAGCCAATCTGGTAAAGCGGGGAATGTCATTGAATTTAGAACGTCCCAAGTGAGTTCAACTTTCAAAATCTTTGCTCAAAGTTTAAAACTTGAACAGCGTAATTTGCACCCAGCTTATTCTTTTGTTTTCTATTTCATGTTTATTCCTCGCCTAACTTTTGAAGCACTTGATGAAAATGAATTACACTTATATTAATCGATTTATTAAGAGATTACGAATGAAATGATATATAAAACATAGGTGTGCTCACAAATTTAAAAATTCAATTTTTTTTTTTTGAAAGTGTACCTATTTTTTAGATTTGTCCAAAAATGCAGTATTTTGGAAAATAGCCGAAGTATGCATTTTTTGGAATTCAAAGAAGAAAGTACCTATTATAATGCCAAAGGAAGTATAGATACGAGCGTTAAGTATATACCTTTAAATTAATTTTATATTGTCAAAATTGATGTGTTGTTGTAAAATGTTGCCTTATTGCCGTTTGTCCCCGGATCGAATGGGTGGAAACTACAGCTGTTTTCTCTCTCATAAAGCTCGATTACAATATAAAATACAAATAACCCGTTTTAATAAACCTTCCCGGGTTTTCTGCCTTCAGTAGATCAAGAAATGAAAAACCTACCCTTTACTGCAACAACAGCGCGCAAGCTCTTCAAAAACCACGGAAAAACACCCTAATTGCCTGTTCAATTACAACCTTTGCGGGCGTTTGTACAATATATTGTACAAGACACTTACAACCTTTCAGTGTAAATGTACAATATATTGTACATGTTTTTTTAACCACTCGGGAAAAATATTTTAAATCATGCTAGTTTAATTTTAGCATTTTTATATGATGAAATGCCTCTTATATTTCCATACTATGTGCTTTTGTTAGCGATTTTACTTGACTTTCACGTATTTTTTGTACAGTAAATTACCACAACTTGCGTGTCACTGGAATTTAATAAAATGGTCTATTTTTAAATCAAATTCTAAAAATATTTTTGGAACGTTTTCGAATTTAAAATTTACGTAAACTATTCGGGACCTTCCATAACTTTATAAAGTTGAATTTGTTTTCAAAAATATTAATACAATTTTTAGTAGCAAGCTTCCAATGTTACAAAAAATTAAACGTATAATGTATTGTACAAATGCAGGGAAAGGTTTACGATATCTAAATTTTTGCTCAAGATATCGTATGCACGGTTAGACGGACGGGCAGACAAACAGCGGCTTAATTGCCTCCTCTCATCCTTCAGCGCATTTTGGCATATATATGTATGTATCTATCTCGATTCCTTTACATGTTACAAAAGAACCGTTATGTGGGCAAAGTTAATAAATATATCCTTGTGCACAAGTGGGCTTGGGTATAATATCAAATATTTGGCACTCACATTTGCGTTAAGTGTTTGGCCGAGCTTCTCTTATACTGCTACATACTAAAAACTTTATGCTGTTGTCGAACATATCGTTACTAGACACGAATAAAGGCGCGAGTTCAAAAGTTAACCTCGAAAAAAGGCGCATAAAAAAAACTTCAGCGAAGAAAGACACTTAACATAGTTGACGGCGAAGAAAGTAGCGTTAAAATATTTGACGGCGAAGAAGGACGCGTAAACTTATTTTCGCGGCCAACTATGTTTGCGGGTGTAATAGTATGTACATTCCGTTAATCGTTTTTGGGGAATAGTGCTGAAGTGGCAGTCCTTCGCCAAGTATAAATCTATGATTACGCGTCTTTCTTCGCCGTCAACTAGGTTAGTCGTCTTTCTTCGCCGAAGTTTTTCTTAAGCGCCTTTTTTCGTAAAATTTTTTTATGCGCCTTTTTTCGCCGTCGAAAGACTAGCGCGCCTTTATTCGTGTCTAGTGACGATTTATCCTACCAGGTGGAATTACGAAACTGTAGCTATTCGGCTGGCACAAGAAAACTAGGGAAAAGAAAATGTATTGATTTAAAATTATCTCATTAAATATATTACTGATTTGGGAGCGACGCATTACCCCTAGCCAATCGTTTGGCGCAACCTAACCATCATAAGGAAATGAAAATATCTTTGTTAATCATTTCAGTGATAAATAAAGAGTAAACATACATGCATATTTATAAAATTGTACATATAAACATACATATGTTTGTACTTGCATGCATAGTTGATTCACTTGTGCTTATGCATTTTACTAGCAAATAAAGACTTAATGAACACATCCGGTGCTAAACCAGAAACAGCGCAATCTAAAGAGGCAAAATCATACAAAGCAATACATAATATTAAGTCCCTTTCGGTTAAGCAATTTGACATTGCGCTCTGTGATTATTTGATCGAGAGCCAAAGTGGTGACTATATCATGATGATGGTGATGGCAGTGTTTGCCCTATTGAAAACTTTTTTATGTATATATGCATAAGTAAATACATACCTCATTTGAAGGCAAATATGTATATATTTGTACATATACATATGGAATATGCATACATATGTATGTATTTTGACAAATGCTCATAACTGAAAGTTATGTTCATTAGACGCGCCCTTCGATCCGTCTTAAAGCAGCTTGATTCGAGTTCAGAATTACAGAATGAAATTCTGTCAAAATTATTCACCAATTAATGACAAATGATAGCTCACACTTGTGGAACACTCAGGTGTCGAAATGGCTCCATAAAGCAACGGATAGGTCAGGTGTGCAATTGTCTGTCTAACTGAACTGAGCCTATTAGTTTCCTCTCGGACGATTTCTCATGGTTTTTGGTGAGAATTTAAACCTTTTATTACTTTTACGAGTCTTCTGATGATTTTCCCTTATTCATTTGAAGGCCTTCGTCTTCATTAGAGCGTTTGACTTTAACTTTGTCTTCGCATCATCCTTTGACTGTGTGTACAGTTTCCTGTCTTTTGTTTAGACTCAAGAGCATTATGGCTGGTCGTCATCATTGCCATTAAACTATTCTTTCAAGTATGTTTGTATGTGCATGTGCACACATAACATAATTTTTTTCTTTGGAGTTTTGTATCATTGTTTTTGTTTGTTTTACCCTTAAATGTTTTCTCGGTAGATTTTTCAATCTACCTTAAATGACGGAATGCGTCCTCCCAGGCTAATATTCTTATTTTACATACATACTTTGTTTTTGGAAGTAGTGTACTTAATATTCGTTGCCGTCGCTTTGACAGCATTAAAATTGTCTTTGCTGCAGCTTGACCTTACGTTGTTCCCTTTTCAATTACTTTGTTGTTTATGGTGACGTTGTCCCGTTGCGGTTCATTAAGAAATTTTAGACTTCTATTTTCACCAGTTTAAGCAACTATTTTTATTACATATACATATTTTTCGAGTTTGTTGTACTTTAACTGAAATTTTGTCTTAAGTATTTTATTCAGAATCTTTGCACATCTTCCGCATTTCTTAGGTTTA
>NW_016159858.1:396-3043 GCF_001687245.7 Rhagoletis zephyria | reverse complement strand
CATCAGCTGTTTTTCTTACTAGCAAATAGTTGCTAGTAAAAATTTATCCAGTAAAAATCCAGTAAAACTTGCAAGTTCAGCTGTCATTTTTGCTCTCTCAATTTCCCCTCTTTTGCTAGTTTCTAGCAAGTTTTTGCGTACGAAAACGACATCCAGTAAAAAACCAGTAAAATTAGTACTGGATTTACTGGATAGTGCGTACGCGAACAGGGCTAATATTTCGAAAATTCAACGCTTGAAGGAAAGCTTTCGACTCACATATATTCATAAATGGTGGCCGGGTACACCGTAAAATAAATTTATGTTAATTGAAAAGCTGACGAACTGACAGGGAACGGTAGGACCACCCAAAACCTTCCAAGAAAGGACACGGTGCATATACTTAGCAATAGCCACTTTCAGTTTGTTAAGGAACACACCATTCTAGTAGCCAAGCTACGCTGGAACACCTTTCGCCTTGCGAAACTTTCAGGATTAACTGGTCTTTCCTGGACGCTTACGGTCCACTTACTAATGAGGAATCATAACCAATATTGACCAATTTGAAATGTTAGACGGAATCGAAAAAGTTACCAAATTGAAAAATAAATTACCAAATTACCAAACTTGATAAATAAAGAAAAAAATTACCAACTTTGGTTAAAAATTACCAAAGCGGCAACGCTGGTCCCGGGACCCATACACTGAGCCAAAAGAACAATGATTTTTTCAACCAAGTTATGGTTTCATTTTTTCATGGTCAATAAGCCGATTGTAAGAAATGTGATTCAAGTTGAACATTTGAGAACAAATTCGTATGTATGGCAGTGGCTGAACGAGCAGAGGTGCTTGCTGTTATTTGTTGGCTTCGAGCGTTTGAATTTGGTAATATCAACCAATCAATGTATTAGCGTAATTTCGTATTGATCAAAGATATAGGCCAGCTCTCTCCTACAGTCCTCCACTACTCGAGATCTGAGAGAGATAGAAGAGTGTGCCTTAATTGCCGCTTGGCTATCCGAGAAGATATTCAGATGAATATTTGGGAAAATTTAAAAGTAATTTTTTTTTCGATAGATTTCGTACTAATGTTAAATAGTTGTAAATCAAAAAATGCAAAAATATGCCAAAGCCATATGCATTAAATGTAAAATATACTTAAATATGCGCAGTAAATATGCAAAAACAGGCAGTTTTGCAAAGCCATGCATTTACTGCAAAATATGCAAAAAATATGCACTAACGATTTAATGCTATTTTAAAGGAAATTTTATGATCCGTAAAGATAACTTAACCATTTCCATTTATAAACGCCCAATAAAAACATGCATTTGCATGAGATGCCGAGCCCTAGTTATAAGCAAGTCGTGTGCATAGTGTTCGTCCGATACCACCATGTACTCGATGCCTGTACACATTAAAAGTATCGAAAAGAATACCTTCATGCTACTCAAAGTATCGTTAGGGAATACTCGATTCTACTTGTTGGTTGGTTTAAGTGGATTGTCACTCAGGTGACAAGCAATTTTGCCATTTTGATTCCACAACTCGTGCAACCTACAGCCATTTGGCGGCTTTAATAAACTTCAGTACGTCATACAGAGAGAGACAGATGCACTCTGAAATATTCTGCAGGAATGGTTTGCCGAGTGTATTTAGCCTCATCCTTGCGAAGGCTGGACCCTCGCACAGCAAGTGTTAGACTGGCTCTTTTGAGCCTGGGTCATCGCAGCTGCGACAGAACCTATTGAAGGGCAGTCCTATCCTTTCGGCATGTACCCCAACGGGCCAGTGCCCTGTGCACACTGCAGCAAGTTTGTAGGCATTTGTTTTGCTCATTCCTAAGAGAGCTTTGGTTTTGAGTGGGTCGTAGGACACCCAGAACTGCCGGGCAATTCTGTAGGATCCTGTGCAGTTCCACCTCTGCCTGGCCTTCAAATGATGAATTTCGGTAATTTTTGTCTTAATCTCCCTGAGCGAGGCGCCCATGTCCACCGCGTGGGACACATCCAGTGCGGAGCCGCTCCTTGCTAGTTCGTCCGCTGCCTCATTTCCGTAGATGCCCCTATGTCGCGGGACCCATATTAGGGTAATTTGGTATTGATCAGAAATATATAGCTGAAGATAGCAAATTTTATCTTTTTCCTCTCTAGTAGCTCCTCTAAGAGGTCCTAGGGTTTCCACTACATCGATTTTGCACCCTGGAAAATGTGTATTCAGAAGGATATCCAGCGACTCCCCAGCCACTCGGTCCATGAACCATCTGACCTTTTTATATACAGTGACGAGCAAAACTGTAACATGGTGTAACACTTTTTACTTCAGCCATCGCTAGCTTTCCAAGTTCTAACGACTTTCATCCTTTTGTTGTATATTCTTGTTGGTACATCCCTACTCCCTCTCTCATAACGATTTGAACTCAATACAACAAAAATAAAAAAAAATTTAAATTAAGGCAGATGTTACAGTTTTGCACTCACTCTCAGTTTTGCATTTGACAGTTATCTCTTACTTAGTTGAAAGTCATCTCACTTTTTTCTATATTGTAATTTATTGAAGAAGTGATCACCAGTATATAACATAGTTAATCAGGAACCATAAATGTAAATAATAGATTTACTGCGGCAAGGCGGGACCGCACGAAAAGTGGCACAAAATTTTGGAATTT
>NW_016159858.1:0-304 GCF_001687245.7 Rhagoletis zephyria | reverse complement strand
TAGACAGTGAGGCGAAGAATTGCCAAATTGAGCGCAAAGGCATCATAAAGAAGAAAAAAGCAAATTTGATCAAAATACATGTGCGAGTGTGGCACGAAAACCGAACCGTTGCCTATTGGGATATGTTAGGCCGTTCAGAATGCAATAAAAACATATTTTTAAGTTTCAATTAAAGGGTATATGGTCTGACAAGACTAAATAAATCGCTTTCAATCAGATGGCCGGGCATGGTAATGGATCAAAGACCCAAATTACGCACATGCGCAGCATGTAAGGCAAACTGTGAATAACAGTGGTCGGTCAA
>NW_016159857.1:68105-75424 GCF_001687245.7 Rhagoletis zephyria | reverse complement strand
TACCAAATGGCCGAAAATCTTTTAATTCGGACAATAACCACGCCCACATTTCATATAACAGTAATTTAGAGAAATACAAAATCTTCGATAAATCAGTAAATATTGAAGCTAATTTATTAAAAATTGATGCTTGCAAAAATTCTTTACCAAGAAATACTTTTATGGTACAATTTTGGAAAATGGGCGGGGCACCGCCCACTTATGATCACATATATGTATATCGGTAACCGTTCTACCAATTTGTACCAAACTCGGTGTGGTTATTGTGCTTGCCACATGAAAGCAAAGCGTTGAAAATTATTGAAATCGGACTAAAATTACGGCCGCTTATCATTTAACGGTAAATTTCAGAAATGCTTGAAACTTCAATATTTCGAAATTGAAGGACGCCAATTTACTCAAAATTGATACACCCCGGCTTACCATCTAGCGGTAGGTTTCGGAAAGGTGAAGAAACATATATTTAATACTTGCGCNGTCGAACTTAGACTTTCTTACTTGTTTATTTTTATTTTATCTTTCAGCTTCGCTAAAAGCACTTCTACCAGCGCTTGGCTCACCAAATTTACGCCAATTGATAAAATTTTGCGATTTAAATTCATTTTCAATAATGTAAATAACAATTCGTGTTGAATCGAAAATCGCCTCGTCTGGATAGGGAAGGCAACTTTTTCACTTTCAACTTCTCATTCAACTTCGCATTCAACTTTTGTTGCCTGTAAAATCGCCTCGTGCGAATACCCTATTAGGCATGCGTTGTGTTGCGTAACACTGTAGCCGGAGTTGAAGTGCCAACACCATGATATGAATAGCGCTGGCGCCATTAATACCGAGAAACCCTTGAGACACACACACAATTCCACTTAATTCTTTGAAAAATTACACTGCTTGGTTTTTGCTTTTGAGTGGTGAGTACGCCAGAAACTTATGTATCTGGGCAAATTTAAAGCTTTACTCAAGAATGATGAGAATATCGTCGCATTTACTACTTTCCTAGCAGTTAAATTCGGTTGGCGGTGCAAGCGTTGCTCAAATCGGGGTGCTCCGTAGTCTAAAAAATCTACATATTTCTTTATTATAAAAACATCAGATGGCGCCGTGTTCAAATCAGTACATTGCACTATTGCGCTGGTTAGTGCGCTGATACCACAGGTGGCGCCGGCGTTATTGGGCTAGCGCCATAAAAATTGCGCTATTACCCATGTCTAGTATGTATAAACAATTTACTGCGCAATTTAAGCTTGATCATAAGAACACTAAGAAAGCAACAAGTTTGAAATATTCCGACAGGTTCTGCAATTCACTTTCGATTGAATTTTAGTCAAGTTCGCTTTGAATTCAAATTGGCAGGGGTGGAAATTCACTCGGAAGTGAATTGCACAACCTGCTTGATTACTTTAATTTTTACATAGTTCAAACAAACCCACTATTTCCAGTAAGGAGCAGTGTTGCCGTTTTAGCCCTTTGGTGGCTTTTTTAGGCCAGATAAATTTAAAATTGCTCCTAGCCCTTTTTTTAGCCCTTTGGGGAATTTATTCATACTTGGCATGAATATACTTAATTTGATCTCATTTTTTTTTCATTTATGTAAGCGATGAATTTTTAAACTAAGAAAGGGTGATATATATTAAGGATGTTGCGAATGTGGAATTTTAGACATCCGCCAATGCGGGTGCGAATGCGGATGTTAAGTATTTTTAAGAAACAATTAGAATCTAGCATAATGGCGAGATCGTTGTTTAAACAGCGCTTACAAGCCAAACCAGATATGTCAGGTTTTTCCAAAGCTTTTTAAAAAGAATTCTTCATTCTCATTCCGTTGGCTATTTCAGAATTTGGAGAATATCTAACTTCATAAGCGTTTTCCGATTTTAGTATTTGTAATTCATTTTTAATACTTTCTTCTGCGACTGGTTTGAAAAATGTGTGCTTATAACGAGCTAAATAGGTGGATATGGTTTTACCACAGAAGTTTTTAGCCAAGGATCCAATGTATATCCCTATGAAAAAATATTGCACGACAAGTAAACAAAATTACTGTTTCTAAAATTTTTGCTAAAAATAAATTCCCTGAAGAGCCCTATTTGAAATTATTGAAAAGAATATATGTAACATCAAAAGCAAATCACGAAAATTTTGTGTACACTTTCTTCTTTTGTGTCTAGTAATTTTTTTAAGACTGGTCCAAAAAAATCATAATAAAGAAAGAAACTAATGCAGGTATTCAAAGCACAGAAAAAAAAATATTGGTAAAAAGACTATGTTCTCTTTGACGTACGTCAAAGGTCAAGTAGAAGTTGGAACTTGTATGACTACCCATTGATATCTCGGATAGATTGCTTAAGAAATAATATATTTAAAGACATTTTTATCAAAGTTGATAAATATGACATTTGACCAGTTTTGTTACACAAATACTCCCACGACCACAGGCAAAAATATTGGCTACAATTTTTCATTTTGTTTGCCATATATACGTTTTATCGGTACACTTGCACAACATTCGCATTCGCAAAAGCTCCTCACTGATTATTGCGAATGCGAAAGCGAATGTTAAAATTAATGGGGAAGCTCCGAGGTTGCGAACGCGAATGCAACCCTGATATATATATATACATATATGTATTGTATGTTCTTCACGTTTTTATACATACATACATACTGTGAAAGTGTTAGGGCTGTTAACTTATCTATTAACGATTTAGCTATAGTTCAAATTAGATACATAAGTTTACGGCCCTTAATATTCTTAATTTGTTAAATAGCCCATCAAGTCGATTGACCGTGTATGTTCTTGTGGTGTTATTGTACCAGCTACTGGTGCGACTTCAAAAACTATTAGAAAATTTTATGATTGTACCAGCATGCTGGTGTCGCGAGTGGTGAAATTAGCTTAATTTTCTAAGTAAAAAGTATTTCTGCGGAAATATTTGCATTATTGACTCATATAGTAGTGGTTGTGGAAGATTAAATTCCCGATATTGCAATTGTGAATTAAAAAAAAAAAAACAATGTTTAACAAAATGGTAGAAAAATTATGAAATTTTGGCTCTAATCATTTCGATCTTTCCTCAACCTCATTTGTAAAGAAATAAATATTGTACCAGCATGCTGGAAAGTTATATGCTTCGAGCCTGATGGTATAATCACTTGATGGAGCCAGCAAGCTGGTGGCGTATATTTCCCCTTTTATACAAAAGGGTTTTTGGTTGGATAAAATATTAGATTTTTTTCTAGAGTTCACTGTTTTTCTATACCATTACTTATTGAAAATGTTTGCGTGTATACTTATATATGTATATGTAAGTAAAAAATTTTAGCTACCATTTTTAGCCACAACTACTTTTTTAGCCCTTTTTTAAAGAATTTGGCTAACCACTAAAAAGATTGGCGGCAACACTGGTAAGGAGACAGAATTTCCCAGAAAATAATTTAGGTAGGCCTTCTTAAGTTAGGCCACTCGGAAATACTTACCCAAGAAGGGTTGAAAAAAGCGCTTCCCTGCATTCCTTCTAAAATCGATTATCCTATTTAGAATTTACGCGTATATATACATAAGTTTATGTTCAGGACCCTCACTGAGTCCGGAAGCAAAGAAATGTTTAGCAATGTTGCCTGTTGTTTTGTTATACGTTGGTTAGGTTAGGTTAGGAAGGCGCGTACGAGGCCCTCTAAGAGTGCCAGGTGTCGGTATAGAGTCAGTCAAATCATTCACTATCCCGAATAAAGCGGTGGAGGTTCGATATTTTCACCTCCGCTATCTATCCCAAGCTATTGAAAAAGCGTGATCATAAGTGCTTGAGACACCTTTTCTGGAGAGCTGGGTTCGAATCGTAACATCCCTTCACGGATCGAAACCATACGAAAGAAAATTACGTGATACGTCAGTCGTATAAGCTGAATGGAATAAAGAGTAAGTTCACGTATGTCATAATCCGGAAAGGCGCTTCTACATGACGGATAATGCGAAGTCGTATGTGACGATTCAAACCCTGCGCATTGACATAAGAAATGGTGAATTGATTCCTCTTCATCCTCATATCGACAACTTCTGCAGAGGCATCTTATACCATCGCTGGAACATTGGTGCTACAGCACAGGGCCCTGTGATGACACCGGTAAGAGTCCTTCCTGCACATTAATTTAGTGTCAATAGTTCCTCAGTACGACTCTTATTGAGTCTCGGCCACAAGGATATTGAGATCTGTGAGACTGCTGTATAGGTCATTAGTTACGGTTGTGGTGTATTCGTCAACTCCTTTAGCAGAAAAAAATCAGGGGCAATAGGGAGTTATCCGCTTCGCTAATTTGCATTTCCGATCCATATCTAGCCATCTCATCGGCTATTTCGTTCCCTTATATTTCACTTTGTCCAGGAACCCAGCAGGAAGAGGTTTGGACGTAACTCGTTTTTTCGAGTTTACTACCTCGGAGCCTAACATTTTCAATTCCGCCTAGCGGTCAACGAATTCAGTGACATTCCCTTACAGAGAACTAATATCTATTTGGAATTTAGATCCAAGCCGACTCCTTTTTCCCTTCTGTAATTACCTTCAAAATCGCTGCGTGCCCATAGTTGGTTTGCCTCCACAATTTTTCATTCCTTCCTCTTGCGGCTGCACCTGTTTCGAAGACTTGTGGTGGCTTCAAAGTAAAAGATCCTGCTCAGCCCTTCTTGTGGTGCACTTCTCACAGCGCCTGATATACCGAGGTCCGCGAGTCTCTGCACTCTTGCAATTATTCTTTGATTGCTGCTTTTATGCAGTGCTAAAATCGGTCGGATGACTGTGGTGTACATACAGTTTTTACCAAAAGCCCATTTACAAATATACTACGCTGCTAGGCCCTTCTTTGCTTTTTCCTCTATACACGCTCAACGAGATCACCTAAGTGCTTTAAGCAATGAGCATAGCATAAAGATGGCAAGACAATTAAGGGCCGGATACTCAATGACAGGTTAACACTAATCTCCCGTTAAACATAGTTATCGACTCCCTATAGCATGCATGGAGTCGAAGACGTCGATAAAGATGTTTAACCGCAGATTAGTGTTAACCAGACATTGAGTAACCGACCCTTAATGAGTACGTGTCTGGTTCACATCAAATAAACTCAAACAAAACATAAGGAGGTCACCACTATTAAAAACCTTGTAGTTGCATTGCCACGACAGCCTCTTCTACGTACCGGAATGACTCGATTTTCACCTGACCTTGGTCGGGTTGTTTCGGCGATCTAACTCTGTTTGGGTCGGGAAAATCCGTTAAACGTTGTTCGTACATGGGTCGACAGCTGGTCTACATTCTTCTGCTCAGGGCTCGCACCGTGCAAACCCTGAACCAAAAACCTATACCTGCTGCATTTCCCAGAGACTTTTACACCCAAACTCCACTTTCATGCCTGCAATGGATGGAGTCACCTTAGAACCTGCCTCAGAAGTTACAATAGTGGACCACGTCATTTGTGGTCCCTTACTGTTCCAACTCAACAAATAACTGGCTCCAAACACCTAGGCAGCTTCAACGGCTCACCGGAGCTCACATCAGCCAAGAGACTAAGCTGCACAGGATACAACGTCTACCGTCCCTATCGTCGTTTCGAAGCAGACAGCGACCGCAGGAATCCCATCCTAGAATGTTTGGGCCATTACTATCTAGTCGGGCGATGTGGAGCTCAAAACATTTGGCGTTTACATACCCCTGCTACAAGTTTTCCGGCAGGATATCATCCTGATATAGTAGGTTCGCTCCTCAGATGTGAAGTCCGTATGGTAGTTGGTGACTTCAGTGAGCACCACGATCTTTGGCATTGAAGCCTGCCGAACGATCCCCCAAGGAATACACTTGGCTGAGCAGATAGAAGATTCGGCATTCTGCTCAATGAAAGACGCTGAAGACAATGAAAGACCAGAAGCGCGACAGAGTGGAACTCTCTTTCACCCCTCGGACCAGTAGTGTGTTTCTGTAAATTTTATCATAACGCGGATCGCATAGTTGATATCGCAAGTAGGAATGAAAAATAAGTACAATTGTACGTTGTCCGACGTTTGCTGACCTAAAGGTACATGAGGTACAATCACTAGATTTTAGGTACACTCATCTCTTGATCAGATGAGTTTTTATTTTTATTTTTTTCTTTTTCATATACTGTGATATTATATTTACTTATCGGCATGAGAAAAAGTGCAGCTATTAAAGGGAATCGGATAAATTAGCAAACTTTTCCTGTTGTTTTATAAAAAGCTGGGAAAAAAGTAAACTTCGCAAAGTGTGTTTTTGGTCTATTTCGCCAATATTTTTCAATAGTCAAAATTAGGCAAAAACAAAGCTTCTCAGATTCCCATTAGATTATACTCTGGATGTATGTAGATACTAGCAGATCACCCGACATCGTTCGGGGTAAATAAACAAAAATATAAAACAGAAATACAAATATTCAGCTCAGCATAATTTAAAGGAGGCAAACTACGTTCTTTGTTTACATTAAGGCATCCTTATGAGCCATACTTTTAGCTTTATAGTGCTTTAACTAATATATATTGATCATCACTTGTACTACAAATCGTGTTCCATTATTAATATTAGGTGGATTAAGGTAACGATCAAATTTCTAAATTAAAATTAGTCTACTACGGTACATTCCGTTTAGCTGCCTATTCGATTAGCTGTTTTAGTATGGCTGCACTTTTCTGGTAAAATACTTAATTAGGAAGGAGTTTTATTCATTATAAATGAACCTTTTTCGTTTAACAGCATCGCGGGATTAAAAAACGATTTCATTTCAAAAGAATCTAAAGACGGTAAGGCTTAAAAAAAAAAAACAAAGTTTTAAATATCCGAGTTATCTAATAGATGAATACATATATGGTGGCAGGTAATAAGATCAACGGAAATAAGGTCAATTGACTTTATTTCCCACCCTGGTGCGAAATAAATTCAATTGACATTATTACCTTTTTAAAAACGAAATAAAATCAATTGACGTTATTTCTCTTTCAAATATTAAATTTGCTTAGCTTCGCGGCGGCACGCGTCAACGCGCCACACCGCGCGCGTCGCGCTCGCGCTCGCTCCCCGCGTACCCCGCGCGACCGGCGCGCACACCACGTCACGCTACGCCGCGGCCCCCCCGGCCCCCTGCCCCGTCTCCCGCCGTGCTGTAACGCAGGTAGATTTATTTTTTGTATACGTTGAAATAAAATTTGTATATATTTTAAACATCGAGGGCTTATATTCAATAATACTCTCTATCTGCACACTTTTNTTACGCAGCGGCCCCCCCGGGCCCCCTTCCCCGTCTCCCACCGTGCTGTAACGCAG
>NW_016159857.1:66473-68005 GCF_001687245.7 Rhagoletis zephyria | reverse complement strand
GATTTGCGAGCGAAACACGTAGCTAATTGTAAGGCACAGTCTATTATTTAAGCTTCTATTTATAAACTACTCAAACGTCAAGGAGGTGCACTGTTTCGGAGTACGTACTGGAAAATTTGGTTAGCGCGTACGAATGATACGTACCTCCACTCGGATGTAGACTTGCCCTTTGTGAATGCCCTTTGTGAATGTCCTCTATAAGTGCCATGAGGAGGAGGAAGCGCAGCGTCTGCTAAATAATTTAATTACTGTTCCCGATGAATCTGTGGAGTTCCGATATATTCACCTCCGCTATTTCTCCCTAATTACAAGTATTAAATAAACGAGATGCCAAGCAGTAGAGCTGGGAATTGGCATATGAAGTGGTGGGTCGATTCCTCTTCTTCCTCATCTCGACAACTTCTTCAGAGGGAGACTGTTGATATTCGTCATCGATGGAGCGGTGGTACTATAGTACAGTGCCCTGCGATGACTTCCGTAAGAGCCCTTACCGATGTTTTGCTTAGCGTAAATAATTCCTCAGTACGGCTCTTATTCACCGTTGGCCAATAGGATTTTGAGAGCTTACAGCTCTCTATTGGTCATTAGTTACGGATATCGTGTATTCTTCAACTCTCTTTATTGGAAAGAAATCGGTGGTAGTAGGGAGTTATCTGCTTATCTAAATTGCAAATCCGAGCCGTGCCTAGCCATCCTATCGGCTATTTCGTTCCGTTCGATACGGCTATATATAGGAACACAGCAGAGAGAGGTTTTGAAGTGACTCAGTAAATTGCTGCCTTTTCCGAACTACTTTCGACTTTACTACCTGGAATACACATTCCAAAATAAAACTTCCTTGCGGAATGCCGGATTCTTAACCTGCGATTTTTTTAAGTGATTTTCCTATGACTGTTCCTTTCTGATAACGCAGAAATTCTTGCCGAAGTCTATGCGACTTCCTTTAGCTTCCTGGTAGCCAGACCATTTCATTTTACGGCATTAAATTGCTTTCCACTTTTCTTCCTAAGACAGGCGAAACTGGACTGGTACTAGCTATGGGATCAATAATTCAATCCGGCCGTTAAAGAATTAGATATATATTGTTGCGCAACCTAATCTAACTTACGGTCAACTACTACAATAAAATATCAGATGTGATCAGTGACTTCCTTTTATATATTCCGCAACTATTTTCAAACACGTCGCTCATGTACATTAGTCACTCATTTTCAATTTTGCATATCTAAATGCAATTTCCGTTGACAAATTGACTGGTCAAACAGCATTTTAGTCATATGCAATCACTCAGCCAGCTATCGCATGAACGTGCGATGTCTCATTTGCATCTTTTTCTTTTTTCAGTGGCAAAACCATTTCAAACCACAATTTATTATTATTGTGTAATTACTAATAGGAGTGCCTGCCTATTTTTTTTTGTTTTTTTTTGAGGCTTCATGAGTTACTCTGGCAGATTTCATTAAAGACTCATATGACTGCATGGTTTCCATATTCTGCATAGCTTGAGTCATCATTGCGCTCATCAATGGCTT
>NW_016159857.1:60291-66373 GCF_001687245.7 Rhagoletis zephyria | reverse complement strand
AGCACATAAAAATAAAACAATTGAGTGCGGAAAGCGCCGCCGGGCACTAGCAGCTGGCAAATGACATCGAAACTTTTCAAAAACAATGTCGACGCTACATTTTTTTTTTTTTTTGTTGTAGTTAGATACTCGTATTTATTTAGTTTTATTGGGTTGGGCGTTTTTCGAAAGCGAAAATTATTCATTGAATTTTCGTTGATTTCATCTACAAACTTTGATTGGTGTTGTTGTTGTGCTATTGGTTGCTGGTTTTGTGACAATTGTGATTTCATTCATTCCATGGCTCTTTGCTCCTCTTCCTCGGCTCTTCTTGCTGCTCCTTTTTTGCAAGGACATTTGAACTAGAAAACTATTGTGGCATACTTTAAGGCGTGCCCATTTTGGTGTGAATATAAATTAAGATTTACATACAAAAGCGATCTGCTGAGAAGCTTACTAAGCCATCATTTGCGGCTTGTCCTTCGATTTTGCTTAAATTGTATTCCACTTTTCCTCCAGCGTTTGTGGTTACTTTGGCGCTTAATGATATTCATTGCTAGGCAAAACAATAAAAGTCCGATATACGCATAAAAAAAGTTGGTAAGTAGTGCACTGAACTTAGGCCGCCACACACACACACACACACACACTCTCATACGTGTTTCTGCGTAATGACACTGCGCCACATTTTGCGAATAAAATTTTATTGCCGCCTAATGCCATGCACACGAGGCGTTGCCGTTCGATGACATAATAAATAGGCACAAAAGTTGCTGGCTGGTGCATGAGCGGATCTGTGCTGGGATGTGGCGCTCAAAAGGCGTTAAATAGAATTATGCATTTATTGCTACTTCAAACAGAAAGCAGAAAATTTTTCGTCGCCTCATTTCGCTAATAAAATTTGAACGGCCTCATAATTTATGTTATATCTTTTTACTACTTTTCTTATTTCCTTTTCAGCACCTCAACCGATATGGATGGAGAACGATGAGCTGCTGCATAAAATTTTCACAAAGAAGCAGCAACACGAATACGCGCATCGCCAGCAGCTGCAGAGATCTGCCAAAAAGCTAAACAAGAAAGCTGTTTCGCCACCGACGCCGGCACCCTACTTTGAGAACTCCACGCAGAGAAGTGTTGTCGTTGCTGTCGGACGCACTGCAAAATTACATTGTCGTGTACGAAATTTGGGGGATCGCGCAGTAAGTTTTCCATATCCAGCTGAAGTGTGTCGCTTCGCCCACTACCTCGCAGCTTCCTTCTCCAACTCACCGCAATTATAATTTTCTCATTTTCCCGCCTGATGCTCTACCTGCAGGCTAATTAACTTCCATCCTGCGGTGTTAACCTATGTATTTTCCCGCTGTCCACTCTGCCTTTTGTTGTTGCCGTTGATGTTGTTTGTGATGCTTTGTTTTTGTTTGTCTTTCCCGCACGCAAAATTCGTTTGTCATTTACTGCAGGTCACT
This sequence comes from Rhagoletis zephyria, assembly GCF_001687245.7. Lineage (NCBI taxonomy): Eukaryota > Metazoa > Arthropoda > Insecta > Diptera > Tephritidae > Rhagoletis > Rhagoletis zephyria. The sequence goes on along the minus strand of NW_016159857.1, from coordinate 64,925 downwards.
TGGATACGTCAACGCGACTTACACATCCTGACCATCGGCGTGATGACCTACACAAATGACCAGCGCTTTGAGGCTTTGCATTGTGAGGACTCCGTTGAGTGGTCGTTGAAAATTGCATCTGTGCAGCTGCGAGACTCTGATGTGTATGAATGCCAAGTTTCGTCGGAGCCGAAAATTAGTCAGGCCTTCGAGCTGAACGCTTTGGGTGAGTAGACGGGTACACATAGAACCTTAAAGTTATGTAAAATATTCTGCTGGTTAGACTCTCAGAAAAGGTGCATTGGTATTCCCTTTTAAATGAACGTGAAAGGAGTTTTGGTTTAAGCGTTCCATTAAACAATATACATTCATATTTGAAAGCTTTCGGACTTTTGAACAAGAAAAATTACTTTTTGCGCATTTTTTAAGCATATTAATGATCTTTTGATTGATAATTAGAAATTCACTAAAATCAGTTAACTTTCGTGATCTTCCTTTTCACATTATGTAGGAAATAAAATTATGAAAATTATCGGGCACAACGTTCGTGTTGGTTTACTTGAGGCCAGTCCTAAGTTAAGTTAGGTCAGTTAGGTCAGGCAGTCGCATATGAATGACTCTTACGTCCACTTGGAGGCAGATTTTCCCATTGTGAATGCTCTTTGTTAGTGCAAGGAGAAGGTATATCCTTCTGACCGAAATTAATCCACACTGTCAGTACAGAGTATGCCAAACCATTTACTATTCCGAATGAAGCCGTGCATGTACTATATTTTCACCTACGCTATGTCCCATAAGCTATTAAAAAAGCGTGATCGCAAATGCTTGAGACGCATTTTCTGGAGAGCTTCCTGTTGATCATCATCCCAACAACTTAAGTAGAGGGAGCTTTTTGGTATAGGCCGTCGATGAAGCATTGGTAAGGGCCATTACTGCAGATTTGTTTAGTGTCAATAGTTCCTCAGTACGACTCTTATTGACCCCCGGCTGCAAGTATCTTGAGATTTCACAGTGGTCCCGATTGCTCCAGCGGTCATTAGTTACGGCTGTGGTATTATTCATCGATCCCCCTAAGCAGAAAAGAAATCGGTGGCAGTAAGGAGTTATCAGCTTCGCTAATTTGCATTTCCGAGCCGTGTCTAGCTATCTCATCGACTATTTCGTACAGGAACCCAGATAAGACAGGCTTTGACCTGAAGCCAGCGTAGCAGGATATTTCCAAACTGCTTTCGACTTTACCACCCTGCAGCCAAATTTTTTCAATGCCGCCTGCCTGTCAACGAATATAGTGACGTTCTCTGGCACAGACTTACTATGTCGTATGAGACCATGACGCAATAAACCGGTGAAGTAATAAAACAGCTTTCTCGCTTTATTTTCGGTTATTCCTCTGCCTTATAGTCAAATTTTAAAGGCAATTTTTCATATAAGGCAATGTCAAAATCTGTCTTCTCGCTCTAATTATTTCACCTGGTATAATTCCGCCATGTGTGAGACAATCTGCCTGCTCTACCAATCTTACAAGTTGTCACACAACAACATAGCATTCGTCTGTGAGACCCCAGTGTAAAATAACTTACGGTTGGGAAAAATAGCAAAATAAGTTTTTGTTTTGTATTAAATAGCAAATTGGAAAATATCCAAATCGTATTTAAAAAAGACAAGAAAATCAACCTTTTTTTGAGTTTACAAACTGACATATTTGGAAAATGGGATAAATAAAAATTATAACTGGGAATAAGAGTTTCTTTTGATTTTTCTTTAGTAAACTAAATTTATTAAAATTGCAAATTTGGGACAAATAGCCTCGACGAACAGATAGACAACTGAAGGTTAATATAGTATATTCAATAGTTTCAAAATGTACTTCTTTCTACACATGCAGTTTCAAAACCCCTACTAATTGGGACTCTCTTTCTAGACTAAATAAATGTTTTGAAACACTTTTTTCTATTTTATATGTTGCTCGGACCAGGGATCGAACCCAGGTTCTATGGAGTAGTACGCTCCCCCAAATAAACTCGGCCACAGCGGCCGCCATTAATGATAGCTATTTGAATATGTATTCAGTAATAAAATGTGTAAGTAACTATAGCAAAATATTATATTTTTTATTTTCCAACTTAATTTTTGGAAAAATCCGCGTCCCTTTGAAAATTCAGTGCCAAGGAGGGAGGAAACATTTAAAGAACAATATACGCTAAACAAAGGTTATAAATTTTCACAAGTTTAAGCTTGTTTATTTACAAATATATACTAGATATTATTTGAAATTAATCTCTTTATAAGAAAATATTTATGTATTATAATAGATATTTAACTATTAAATTCCAGTGCAATTTTAAATTTCAAACTAAGGAGCCTTTAACTCATGCGAAAACAGATAGATAATAATTCGCCAACAAATTTATTGTTGCCTTATCTAAATAAGATCTTCTGCTCATACAACCGCTTTGGCTTGCATTGGCAGGCGAATTGAGCCAAATTTCCCGTTTTGCGTTTGATGCTCCCTTTTGCTTTCGTTGCTATTTAGTCTGCACCCTTAGTAAATTGCCATTGAACGCTATTGTAATTGTGTAGCTTCCTATTTTTGCACTGTCGCTGATGTAACTGCAAGCGACCATTGTGTGCATATACACACACTCTAACATGCTATATGAATGTATGTGTAGCTAAGTGTTTGAATCAATGGAGTATTTTTCCTGCTCATGGTTCCTTTTCGTCTGACACAGTTTGGAGCGAGACCGCATCGAATAACTTTTCTGTAATGCTAGAAAAAAGAACATGGAAGAGCACCATGTCAGTGGATAGTTATTGGAAAGGAAAAATGGTCGAACAAGTGTAAACTGCTAACGCATATTATAAGTAGGGACAAGACTTCAATAAAAAATAAAAAAAATGAAAATAGAAAATGTGCAAAGGGGATCTGAGCAAGTGAAGGAGAAATGGCAAAAGATAAGGATAAATTACACCGAGCACCCTTTTTATATAGAGTTTTTACATTTATTTATTTATTTATTTTTTTGTTGTTGCACAAGTTGCATTGTGGTTAAATCTTGCGGTCAAATTTAGTTATGCGCTTCTGTGTAGGGTGTTTGCGAATTCGTAAGATTCAGTGCATTGTGAAAGTAAGCGTCAGTTTGGTGATGCATTTGTGGAGAAAAGCGCTTTCACCATTTCGACTACGCTTCGTTTGCAGGCGACAATGGAAAATAGAAAATGACACTTTGCTTGACCTTTTTTCCACCATTCGCCCGCTGCAGTGGCAAACCAAATATTTTTACAGTTTGTGGTTGTCTTGGGTTTCATTATGGCTGCACCAAAACAGATTCCCTTTTTTATATCACAAGCAGAGGACGGTAAATTTTCAGGACTGTGTGGAATGATCGCTCTAAGTTTTTAAGGGCAACAAATCTTTGGAAAAATCTGTTTGTGTATGTCAAGCTGATGCATTAAATTGCTGCATATCGCGAGCGTATTTATCAGCGAAGTATCGAGTATGGAACTGCCAGAGATAGTCCCTTGTCACTAGGGATATCCACCAAGCGATATATCTATGTGTCGCAACCTCTAAATAGATGCAATAATAATTCTTTAAAGTAAGCTCAAGTAAAATATAATAATGAGTTAACTACATACTTATACTCTTATGAGGGGAATTTAAACAAACTGGTAGGTTAGGTTTAATTAGGATATTATTCTTAACTAAATTTTATACACCATTGTAATAAGCTGCACTTGAATAGGTACATTTATATACCATCAAGAACTGACCCATATCTGGCCATGAAACACTAAATATTACAACATGAAAAATCTGTTACGTTTTGCTCAAAATCGTTTCGCTAATTCAAATAAATTGTAAAAAAAAATGTATAAAAGTACCACACAGGCTTGTTAGAAAATACCAATATCAACGTCAAAGAAAGGACTCTCTGATTTTAACAATACAGATCGCCTGAATCACAAGCTTTTCAAAGCAACTAATTTAAAATTGTTTCCACTAAATTTTGGTCAATACGCTACCTAGTAAATAATCCTGATTGATTGATAATCCTCGTTTGGTTCCTATGTTTATTTAAATCAGTCCATTATTTTGCAAGCAAATAGGTAGTTGAAATGATATCCTCTATACCTTATTGTATAAAGTTTCTATTATAATTACTACCTATTGAGGACCGTCATGCTCTACTGTTAGTCACGGGGTGGAGCCAAACGTCCTATAAATAAATTGGGAGCTATACGAATGAAAATCTTACGAGAGAGAAAATTATAAATTCCTAGTTGCCCGTTCAAGTGGTGGTGCTTTGACTACGATTAAAAGTTCAACTTATAACTGGTTTTTGCTTTTTGACGTAGAATACGTCTTACCTTAAGGTATGGGGGCTATGTTCAAATGTTGTAGTTGTAATTTTTAGAGCTTCACAAAAACGCTTATTGCACGAGAACTAATAAAGCGATTTCAAAGAAAAGTGTGGCGTTTCAAAGATGAAATTCCAAACCTGTCGACAGATTTATTTTTGTGAATAACCAATTCGGTTTCTGTCGTAAAAACAACGGTAAACATTGCCTTATTTTGGGGTCAATTTTGAGCCTTTAAAGTGCTCTAGCAACTTATTGTTGGCATATATAACTTTCATTTTCGGGATATAGGT
>NW_016159857.1:0-60191 GCF_001687245.7 Rhagoletis zephyria | reverse complement strand
TGGATGTTAGTATTTTCATCAAGAAAGCTCTGCACTTTAATTTTTTTTTTTATAAAAAAAAAACATATATAAATTGACTTAAGGCATTGTCTGAAAATAAAATGTCTATTGATTTTTCGGGATTTTTAAGGAACTTGCGAGATTTTCTCGGGATTTCTTGATATTTTCCGCAATTTTCGAAAGGTTTTTTTCGATCTTGCCGGATTTATTCAGGACCTTGCAGGATTTTTTATTTTTTTTTGTGTTGAACTTACCGGAATTTTTGGGGAGAATTGCTTTTCCTAAATGCCATAAAATGGATACTCTGCACGGTTTTACCAGCATGCAAGATATTTCATCAGAATGGTTTTGAAAAATTATTTAATAATGAAGGGATTTATTTTAAACCCTTAAGATTATATCATAAAATTATCTACAAAATTATCTTTTTGGGTTTAATAAACAATTTAATATGACAAAAGCAAGCAGAGTTAGTTGAACGGGAATCTATTTTGTATACACGCAAGTTTTTCAACAAGTTTAGAACTATAAAGTATTTTGTTTTATTTTTGTTAAATTACTGGTGTGATTGCTAATTAGCTTTTATCCTTTTGTAATTTTTTTATTAGGGGTGTGTCTTGTGGAAAATGAAAGCGGCCGAAGTACTTCAAAAGTTATGCAATTAGCGAATCACAGCGTGAGCTATGGACTTTTTCAGGTTAGTACTTATAAATAACAAATAGCCTTATACTTTTAAAAGTTTCGACAAAAAATAATAATAGAATTTGCACTTACTTCATTTTCAGATAAATAGTAAAACCTGGTGTCGAAAAGGTCGAAAGGGTGGAATTTGTAATATTAAATGTGAAGGTAAGTATGGTTTGTATTAGAAAAAAATACATAAAGTTCAAAAAACCTTAAAGTCTTAGAGCCTTGCGCTTCTACACAAGAATATCTTTTAATCTTATAAAAAATTCTTGATAGGGATGGGGGAGATTTATTTTAGGCAAAAAGAATATAAATGCAGAACCGAAAGCTATCCAAACAAAATAATATCCTAGATTTGCCTCGTGAAAATTCTTTAAATGTATAATTATTTCTATCAATTGGATGAAATCTATAACCTCACAAAGGGGCGCTGCTTGTTCTTGCAGAGCATCTTCGTTTAAATCAAGATATTTCATGTTTCTAATAAGGCAGTCCAACTGATCGTGGAAGACCTTTTTGCTTGAAGTGAGCCTCAGTCTTTGAATCAATTTTCTCTTGAAGTAACTCGTTAAAATTGTGTTCTCTAGTCTTACGGCGATTTTCCTGGAACGTCACTATCGATGAATGGTGGTCACTATCGCGATACTATCGGACATTTTTTTCATCGCGTTTTTATTCCGTTATTTAATGTCAGTTATAATTCCTACTTCAAGAATTCATAATTATTTGTGCGATCGTGTAAACATATACAAAGTAAATATGTTCCATAATTTTTTTTTACATGTCGAGAATGAGCAACCACTTCATTTTTACCAAAATTCAATGAACTACAAAAATGCATACTCAAAAGTTTTCTAAGAATTCTAATTAAAAAACTCAAAATTTTGATGACTTGAAAACTTCGAATTTTCATAAAATGCATGCATAGTTTTCGTTAGATAATGAACTATAATTTCAAAAAATAATGATGAACCTTTAATGAACAAAATATTAGCCTGATATCGATTCTCGTTGTTTAAAATAGACCCACCGCACACCACAGACTGCATGAGGCGGCGATTTAAGGCTGAATTTGTGGTGCCATACCATTAGCCATAACCATAACCGTAGCAATTAAATGTTCCTATAAAACATATTCGCAACTCTGTATACGATTATTGATGCCATACTATAACACCAGAGCCATAACCGTAGGTATCTATTTAATTTTGGGTTTTCGCCATAACCATAAGCAGCTCTGAAGTAAGTTTGCTATGTTATGGCTAAGGCGTTATGGTTATGGCACCTCTAATTTGGTCCTTTAGTTGGCCTCCGCATGTTGCAACATCCACGGAAGCAGCAGTTTTTTTTTCAACATTTTCTATGAAGAAAATTATTCAATAATTTTTGAAATTTTCACCTACTGATATGTTTAGCTTTGCGCTGTTTTATTTTTCCAACGTCAAAAGCTGGATTTTAGTTTTTGAAGAAGTTGGTACCACAAACAATACGAAACACGATTTATGTTAGACAGCTAACATGACGTATAAGAAGAAGAAGTGAAACTGCCTTCTAAAAATTATTAGGGGTATTCTCGATCCATAAATAGCATGATTGAACATATGAAACAACAACAAAATTATCCAATCATGTTATTTATGCAACGGATCGAGAATACGCCTATTGTATCGTGCAGTGGTGTTTTGAGTCAAATTACTACATATGCGTAGACTAGATAAAAAGTCAGTACTGAGCGGGCAACTTTAGGTGCTATTCCCTAAGTGGATTAAATATGTAATGTGTATAAGTGCATGCAGATGATGATCAAATTCACTTATGTACATACATGTCTATATGTACAGCATACTTTATGTGTGCTTACGTTGGCGTTAATTTCCAACATGCCATGCGCCATAAGAAAAGTTTCTTACATGAAAGCTGCTAATTTCAATTAGATATCAACTAACTTGTTTAACATAGGCTTGCGAATGCAAAGAATATTTTTATTTGACGTCAAGCCTACTTTGTTAGTGAAGTCAATTCGGTATATACAAATGCGACTCTTTCGTCATTATAAAAAAAACAAGACAGTTAAATACATATGTACATTAGCGTGGGCCGAAAATCCGCATTTTAGAATTTCGATTGGTAATAGCAAAAATATGGTTCATTACGCTCTAAAACCAATCTGTGGGAAAGATGACAATTTTTGGTCAATATCTTAGGCTCGCCCAAGTCCATTAAAGTTCAAGTGCCAAACAACATTTTTTTTAAGCTTATTTCGATTCTCTACAAAAAAAGGCCCATATACCAAATTATGTATGCCTAATACTTTCGAAAATATTTGCAATTTTATTAAAAAAATTTATTAATTAATTGTATTGTATATGTATATATGTATATAAAGGTTCAGTGCAAATGTAACAAACTGAAATGCAATCTTTAATTTATAAAAAAAGTCGATTCCTAACGTCCAAACAGATGTAAGCGACATTTCTTTAAAAATTTTATTTTTGATGCAAAGTGCATCTAGGAACATTTCTGCATCAAAAATAAAATAAAAAAGTGTCGTTTATATCTTTTTGGCGGTTAGGGCTAGAAGTTTTAAAATTATTCTCGAACATCTATAGCTTGACTTGATCCTGTAGGAATCGTAAAAGTAATAAATAATTGCTTACATGATTTCATATCATCGTTATGCATTTTATGTATCAACTCACTTTTCCCTTCAGTACTTTTTTTATACATATACATTTACAATAATAAACTACATACAATAGCAACTTTTGTATGTGTTTAATGGTATGTTTATTTTTATTTCTATTTTTATTTTTATTTTTTTGTAGATTTCTTAAATGACGAAATTTCGGATGACTCTCGCTGTGCCATGCAGATTTTCAATCGACACGGCTTTCAGGCCTGGCCTGGTTGGGTGAAAAAATGTCGTGGGCATACCTTGCCCGATGTATCCAGATGCTGAACACAAATCAGTGCAGCGGAATCTATGTCTGTAGGTGATGAACAGTTGGAATACCACATGGGTGGTTAATACTCTTAGCTTTGCAGGTGGCCAACATGCATACATACATATACTATGTATGTACATATATACATGCAAGTGTATGCCGGCGTGACCGATAGGCTTAAGTATGTATGTATAAAAGAGTATTGACTGAGGGCTAAGGTTCCAGTGGAATTACTAATGCGACAGTCAAGATAAACACACTCATACATACACACATACATACATAAATACATAATAATGAGAAATATTGACTTTTTATACAAATGAACGATTTACCCTTAAGTATCGCATCGCATACAAATCAAGTACATACATACATACATAGATTAATTAATTTCGAATATGTGAAGTAGTAGTGCGCTTACAAATTTACACATACATACAAACATACATTACCATTACTAAAAATTAAATAAAACTAGCTTTTAAATTTTATAAATTCGATGTTAAGTAGCATCAATTGGCATAAGTAAACTAAATTTCTATTCATACATATATGTTATACATAGTTACTATGTAAATAAGTAGGACATAATTTAGGATTAATGCAAATAAAATAAAGTAAAATACGAAATTTAATAAAAAATTAAATTAATGTAAACTTTTGCTCGTAGCTCGTTTGTATGCTGCTATGGGCCTCGTCGATTGATAATTTCCGTTCCTGGTTAATTTTGCTAGAGTCGCATTTTCTTATCACTTATGTATGTTGATAAGCGCAACGGCAAAAGGTGAAAAGATAAAGAGCAATGTAAAAGTTGCGTTTTTTATCAACTATACTTACATACTTTATTTAACATGTACATACATATGTAAATCTGTAAATCCCTTAAAACAATTTTGTGCTTCAGATGTTCTTCGATCGGCTTAAGCCTTAACTTTATTTGGGCCCATGAATAGGTAAATGCTGCCATACGCACTTGTGTAAGTCCATACATATATAGTACACATGTATTTAATGTACCGGTATTAATTTTAGTTGCTTCACGAGTCGACTTTTGTTTTGTTTTAAAGACACAATTTTTATCAGATATTTGTTTTTGAATCTTAAACAGCTGTCACCTACACTCGGATTCAGTTCATACACAACGTTTTGCTAGTCAAGAGAGAGAGCGCGTTTTGGAATATAAAATTCATAAAAGCTTAGCCACAAGTCTAAGAGACTTACTCGTAATATGCTAATAACTCGTATCATGCAATTCACTACATAGCTATATTTTATTATAATACCCTACACCTAGCATTCATAAAAAAAATTTTAAATTTTGGCGCTAAGTTTTTGACTAATTTTCTCTTCTAACTGGTTAATAAAATGAATTTTTTCTAACGCATATGAGTCGTTTATTTTGAAAGTAGCATAAGTCACTTCACAGCTCTTGTGCTTGAATGCCCAATTACTAGTTTCGTTTCTCAACTTTTCTCGATAAAACCTGTAAAACTTTCAAAAAGTAAAATTTCTCTCATCGATAGATGGAATAGATCGATTTGCAGATGCACTTGTGGTGACAAGTAATCAGTCATCTGAACACATGAGGTTCGAAGTGACTTATACCACTTTCAAAATGAACGGCTCATATATGGAACTTATAAAAATTCATTTATTTCACTTACATAAAGTACATATTTAAGAATAACCCCAAAAAAAATATTAGAAAAGTATAAAATGATGGAGATTTTAGTCATCACTTATCCCCCCCTTTTCAAAATGGTGTACACGATTTCTAAATAGGGCACCATCTGAAAATTACAAAAAATTTTTCTTCCCATTTAACAAGGTAGTGGCTGTAGTAATACTTCGAAGATAACGACATGAATTTTCATGAATATTTTTAGTCCCTACGTAGAGCTATAAGCAATTATACAAAGGACTTGTGGTAAAAAAGCCAGTAAATCTTGTAAAAAATTTGAAAAGTCGTTTCGAGAAGAACTCAAACGAAAAAAAATTTGCCTTTGGACGCCTTTCTGTCGTTACAATAGGTTTGTTCGTCGAAAATTCAGCAAGAATTATCCAACACTCAAAATATCAGAGAATTTGCAACTTCTCTCCAAGAGAACTGTCACTTTGCTCCCGCAATTTTTGAGTGTTGAGTCTGCACGAGCGCGATTTGGGCAAAAATCATGATAATTCGTACAAATTCGTACAAATTTTTTGCTCGACGAACAAACCTACTGCTTTGTAATTCATAATAGCGTTGCACTTAGTTTTTAAACGAAAACATTTTTTTAATATTTTTATTTTTTTTTAGGTTGGCGTAGTTTTATTATTATTGATTCACGGATATACTTATGTACAAGCCTGTAAGTCTGTGTTTCCATTCCTAAAAATCAATACCAATTTACCACGAGTGAAAAAACCTAACAAGGGAAACCTAGGAAATCCCAAAAGAGAAAACTGTGTACACAAATGGTACACATATAAACTTATATGTATGCATCTCGGACAAACAAATTCCACCTAGGTTCAGGCTTTGCTTGCCGTGGGGTTATTGCTGTTAGAAAAGGTTTTGCAGAGAGACCTGTTTGAGAAGTCACTGACTTTTGGCAAGAAAACGTTTATTTTCTCACCATAATATTTTTAGTTTTTACATAAAAAAATGTTTTGTGTGTTAAAATTTTTTAATGAATATGCATTTTAATGAAAGGCATCGTATAATAGCCTCCTAAGTAAAAACACTATCAGCTGGCATTTGATGTTATCTCTTACAATTTTATAATTTACTAGCAATTACCCGGCGTGCTTCGCTGCGCCTTAAATGTACGAACAGGAAGTTTTGCCACTTAATTTTATATATATAGATTCCAAATACGCCAATACATACACTGAACCAAAACAACCAATACACTGAACCAAAAGCACACCAACCGCGTACCAGAAACAACTACCCGCAGTACGGGCGAGCGACTACAGGACTGATGAATCGGCAGCTACCTGGTAAACTCCGTCAATTACCGACCGACTACTTGCAGTGTATTTCATCGATTACTTTTACAAGGCAATGCCCTAGGCGGTAGTCAACATCGGCTCTCTCTGCACTACTGGGAGTTACTAAAGTAGTCACTTGCGTGATTTATGGGCGCCCTCTGTCGTAGTTTTTCGCTATTCTGTTTACGACTGGTTCGACTCTGCACTACCATGTGCACTACCACGGGTTAATAGAGTAGCTACTTACCTAGGAGTCGGTGCAGTAGCGGTTCAAAAGTAGCGATTGACTCCAGCAGTACTGGAGGGTATGTAGTGTACTTAGCCTGCGTCCAATGCCGGCAGGAATTAATAAACATCCATACACACACACACACAAACCCACATTTGTACACCTTGCGCCACTTGTCGCTCAAATCGTAAACAGACCAGCATTCAGTGTGAAGAAAACAACAAAAACAAAAGCCCAAAACATGTTCCATTCACGCTTTAGTTACCGCTCTGTGATCATTAAGCGCGCATCGTTTCTGCCAGCCGCTCGAACGGATCGCTTGTTGCTTTCTATAAGTCACTATTTTTTTTTTTGTTGGCATTGTGTGACGCGCGCTCACAAAGCAAAACTAATTAAAAGTGCACACAAGCAATGTAAATAACAATAAAAAATAAACAAACTAAATAAAATTGCCAAATCCAAAGTAACAATTAGAAATAAAATTCATATAATTACAAAGTGCACAAGTTTTATATATGCAAATAAGTAAAAGTAAATTTAATTTTTAATATATTGCTTTCAATTATGTACCTACATGTGTATGTTTATTTTGCCATGCGTTTGATTGCAAAATAGATACTGGGATTTTTCGTATTTAGTGTTTTCCCCTATGCATATTGTTTACTACGTAAATATAAATTTGCAAAGCTGTTCAAGCTCAAGAATTTGTTCATATGTTTGCACGTGAGATTAACGAGAGTCAATATTACCAAGTAAGCACCTTCGCGTTTACGAAATTGATAATAAAAGAATATTCCATCTGTGATAAGCACGCATACTTAAAATAAACGCAAACGTATCTACACTCTAACAGTCGCGTAGCCAAGGGGATGGAGAGCGATTGGGGGCATAGACCCCCATTTTGGTAATACCCTTTTAGACCGTGTGCAATGTGCAAAAATGGAGTAGGCTTTTCAGCGATATACACATTGGTTCTAGAAGTAATAACCGCCGGGCTGGGCGGTATCAGGAAGGTATTTAAAAAATTTGCTGGCAGCACGGGAAAACTCTTCCCGACAGTCTTTATACCCATAACTTCCAAAAATTCAAGAAATATGTCTTTTTCCTGTGTGCCATCGGAATTACGGGCTTGACAATCCGTCAAAGGCTGTCAGTCCTTGAGTCGAATGGAAGCTCAACTGGCAGAAGTCTTCGGCTTTCGAGGTCTGAGTCCCCGCAGAGTATTCGTGAGCTAGATGAGCAAAGCTAACGAAACGAGCAAGGCGAGAAAGACAAGCTAGATGTGCACGGCAAGACGAGTAAAACAAGCGAGATTTACGAGAACGGCAGAGGTTTCGGTAAGCTTCGTATCCTACCAAGGTCCACCTCTCACTGCCAACCGGAATTTCGGGGCTATTATCATCACATTGAGAAGGTATTCACGATAAATCTCACTCATATCTGTGCTCGTTTAATATACTTCTGCATTGGGCAGTAACTTTTGAGGAGGTGTTACTGTACCGTAGAGATTTATTCGCTGCTTGGCTGTCAGAATAAATATTGACGGATTGTAGAAATATTACACCGCTATTAAGCCATTGGGAGGCCTCCCTTATAGCTGTTAATTTCGCCAGAAAAACACTACGGTTGTCAGGGAGCCGCCTGCGTAGTTTGAGCGAAAGGACTTTAGAGTAAATTCCGCTTCCAATTTTATTGTCAAGCTTTGACCCGTTCTTAAAAATAGCGGTAAAGCCTGGATATAAGTCTAAGTAGTTAAGCCAGTCGCTTCTGTCTGGGATTCGGCTATAAAAAAAAGATGCAATCCATCTTATGACGGAATGGTACTCAGAGCTTTTGAGCTGCATTCAGTCTGGTAAGATTGAAGCTGGCTTGATAGCTACCGTAAAGGCCGGTAGGAAGAATATTTAATATAGTCTTCAGAGCCTTACTGAGAGTAGAAGGTAGGGCACCCGTGATTAACATGGTTGCAGCCCTTTGTACCCTGGACAAAATGCCGACCGAAGTAATATCGCAATTTTCTCCGTCTGAAATTTCGGAGGTAAAATTCTACTTCCTTACATTTCCCGGCCATAAAAAAAAAGAATCAGGATGGTTTGAAAATACTAGTGTGTTGTCCCGGATGACACCAAAAGTTTTATAAAGGTTTATTGGGCAAAATTTAATAATATATACTCTGCAGTTTTGCTCTATAAAATAGTTTATCTATTGAAATCTGAAATAGTATGGATGTAGAGCATTCACGATCCTTTAGAAGAGGAGTCCCACTTTGAAATGAGGAGGAAGTCATTTTATTATGTAGTGAAATCTGAAATGGTATGACCGAAGAGCGTGTTCATGATCTTTATGAAGAGAAACCCCACTTCGTAAAGGGAAGGCGCATTTTTTACAAAAAGTACGTATATAATTTTTCTTGTTGCTGACTAATTGCTCAACAAAAAAAAAGGTTAATTGCTCAGAATGAACCTTTAGAGAATCCTTATCAGGACACCCTGTACATCCGGTATTCGCAAAAATTAAAATCTACCCAGCATCAGCTGATAAAAGCTGTAAAATTTTAATTGCTAATTTTCAGTACGGAATAAGCGAGTGGAAATAAAATATACAACTGTAAGAGTGGCCCATAAACATACATATGTTTGAAAAAATACACATAGACGAAGCCTCTAGACATTCAGTTTCATCCCCCTTTCCGAAATCCTGGCTACGCTACTGCGCACATATGCATAAATATGTATGTATAGATGTATATATACTCGAATACTAATATACATTAATTTATACACAAAACAATCCGGTTAGAAGAAATTAGAGATTAGCATCATGAGCAGAGAAGTTTTTAAGTTTCGCTTGTTTAAGTGATTTGCGAATTCTTTTGATTTATTATCGCTGCGTCGCGACGAGTCTTTTGTTTTATTTTTGTTGTTTTAATTGTAAATGTTTTTGCCTAACCTTGATTATTTCATTTTGTTGATTTTCTTGCATATTATTATGTATTTACGTTTTTGCCCACATAATTAATTTGCTTGTCTATTAGTTCACTTTAGGAAACCCAAAACATCCGTTCGCCGCCTACAAATTTCCTAATTTTATTTTATGTTGCAGTAAACACGATGTGGATTCTAGCATTGAGGGGGTTTAAGTGCGCGATGGCACATATTACAAATTTACATACTTAAGTATGTAACTCGATAACAATCCAATAAGTCACGTCCAACTACAAATTAGTCATAATGCGTGCGGTTTGAGTGTAATGTACTAATTTTATTTTTTGTTTGAATTTATGAACTCAATTGGTTTTATACAAAGCGAACGATGACTTGTGGTTATAAGTAAGTGTCTTAGTTTATATTATGGCATATAAATGAGAACAGTGACTAATGAGCTTACAAATTATCTAGCGGTTTATTGTATCTCACTAATTTACTTACATACATAGGTTAGGTTAGGAGGGCTTGTGTGGAATATTCCATACTTTCATTCCGGAAACAGAATTGCCCATTGTGAGTGTTCTATTTAAGCGAGCGCCCCATAACCGAGAGAGTAGCTAAGTAATTTCAAGTAATTATTCTACTGACCCACTTACTATCCCTAATGAAGCCGAGGAGATCCAACAGTTCCCACTCCGCTATCTCGCCCAGACTGTTGAAGAAGCGTGATGAGCTTCGACTGTAGACCTGGACATCGATATAGACAGTGGTCTGTAGCGAGAAATTATTGGTATTCGCCATCGTTGAAGCATGATGAAGCAAGTGATGCATCGATAAGGAATCTAGCTGCAGATCTGTTTAGCCACTCATATTTTAAAATTAGTACCTTATATGTAATATGCGATCGTTTGTTTTTCAAGTGGACGCTATGTTGATAAACAACGTTGGAAATAGGAGAAATAATTTAATTCCCAGCCTTAGCTGCTGTTTTTCTCAAACAAAAATACATATGTACATACATACTAGGGATGCCAAAATATCAGAAAAATTGGGATCCCGGGATTTCGGGATATTTTTTAGGTAATCCGGGGATCCCGGGATATATCCTCTCTACGCTAGCGATATTTATTAAATCAGACAAATTTTAAAGTAAAACATTTTTTTAATTGTATTTAAAAAACCATGTGATTGAGGAACGTATGCATCACAATTAATAATGTAAATACCAGGTACTTTTTAAAGTGACGATTAATAAAAAAAAAACATAAAACAAAAATATACAAAAACAATTTCTCTAAACATGTTTATTCTACTCTATAAAGAAATGCGCGAATGGAGAATTTTTCGCCTTTTTTTTCGCAATTTACTAGAAATTTTGAGGGTGTACGAGTCAAACGGATCTCAGAATCGGATTCAGCGGGTCGAAATACATGTTGGTAGTTGGGTCTGGTTAAAAACACACCCCCTTTTTTGCCGGTGTAGTTATTATTGCACTTAAAATGTTTTCGTAAGAGCAGCAAAGCATTCAAAGCGGAGTCTTCTAAGCTTGACCTGCAGTTTTTACATACAAAACCTACTGATGAAAAACATATTTCGGCATCAACACTTTTAGGCTGAACTGTCAAAAGGTAGACATAATCCATTTGAAGATAATGACCCCTATCTCCTCCATTACAAAATATTTGAACTTCTTTTACCAGCACGTCGGTCAAATTATAATTTTTTCGATTTGAGGAAGTTTTGAGTAGATTGATCTAAAAAATTATCTAACTTTTCCTTAAAACTCTCTGATTCGTTTACATTAGCGACGCTATGAGTAAATTCATTGAAAT
This sequence comes from Rhagoletis zephyria, assembly GCF_001687245.7. Taxonomy (NCBI): domain Eukaryota; kingdom Metazoa; phylum Arthropoda; class Insecta; order Diptera; family Tephritidae; genus Rhagoletis; species Rhagoletis zephyria. Next base: position 48,592 of record NW_016159857.1, on the reverse strand, counting down.
CTTCTTCAAAAAAAGGCTCAGACTGCAATTTAAAAGTACAGTTTCAAGCTTTTTGTTAATTGCAGTCAAAACGGCATTTTACAAAAATCATACTTCAAAATTCATAAACAGATTCTTACTATCAATTCGATATTTAAAAATTTTCGGGACGTCAAAATCACCGGTATCCCGGGATCCCGAGATTGGCATCCCTAATACAGACATATTTACTTATTTGGGAATATCATTTAATGAACACCTGCAGTATTTTCAGCAAATTAGTCGACTTATTTTACTCCAAAATATGTCGACTTTTCAACCAGATCTGGAAAATCCTTATTTTTACTCTTAATTTACTCTTTCTTTTGCAGATGTTCAAAAATGTCCTGCTCTAAGGCGCTGCTGTTCACGTTACTACTGAGCTGTCTCTTGCTTAATGCGCAAGTCGGTGGTAAAGAATATATGCGCTGCCAACTGGCGAGAGAGCTTTTGGAAAAATATGGAATCAACAAAACATTTCTTTCAAACTGTAAGTACCTTGCAATAACAAGTAGTGAAATAATGCAATATTTTTTTTTGTGTTCTAACCCACAGGGATATGTTTGATCGAGCACGAAAGCAATAGGAATACCAAAGTTGTGAAGCGAAATCCCAATGGCAGCGCAAGTTATGGACTCTTCCAAATCAGCAGCAAGGATTGGTGTCGCGTTAGTCGCAAAGGTGGCATATGTGATATGAAGTGTGAAGGTTGGATACAGTACTTTGAAAATAATTTAAGCTTTTAAATCTTTATGCAAATTACAATTCACTTTTGTTCAATCTACAGACTTTATTGATGACAATATTGCCGACGATGTGGCTTGTGCAAAAACGATCTTTGAACGTGTGGGCTTCAAGAACTGGCCCGGTTGGCAAACGTCCTGTCGGAATACGCAAAATTTACCAAATCTCGGCGTGGCGTGCAATATACAGACAGTGAGACCGAGTCGTACATTGAGATTTGAACACAAGTCTAATTATTATAATATATTTCAAATATCAAATAGGTATAGTCGGTAGCGGAGCAGAGCGCAGGGTAATAGTTATTTTTGTTGTATTTTATATTACAACAAAGTGCTCGAGCAAACCTACATACATACATATGTATTTTCCTAACAGTTATGACCTATTGGCAATGCTACTTACTGATTGAACAAACGAATACTTAAACAATAAAAACAAAAAACCAGGTACTTTTCCAGAGGCAGAGAGCATCGCGGCAAACTTTTTTCGTTTGCGTTTGATTTTTTGCCGCACGAAAGCCCCTCAAAACAAATCGGAAACATTAAATGTTTTTTTACTCTTTGTACTCTCCGACTATGAGTATGTATTTTATCAAAGCATTTACAACATAATTGGCGAGAGGTGAGAAGTAAGATCAGGGGTAACTAGCTAAGTTAAAAAAAGGAAGAGTAGGGTAAGAAATGAATGCTTCAATGATTTCTTAGTGTTCACTGAAGTTATCATTCAAAATCACAGTTTGCCGATCGAAGCAGCAATTGATGTTGTTGCTGTTGTTAGCTCAGTAAGCGATTGTGATAATTGGCTATAATGAAGCCAAAGCAGCCGACAGCAAATTCACAAAGGTGGCTAAGCGAAAATTGAAAGTGTTAATGGAGTAGTTGTTTTTTTTTTTAGTCTCAACTCTGGCAGTCGGAATGGAATATGAACATGAAAGACTATTTTCGTTTTAACCCATGGCAAAACTTAAAAGTGAATTAATGGCTGGGAGGGGGTTTGTCTTAATGCCTATAAGCATTCCACTTTTTAAATAAGTAATTATGTGCTTTTTACTTCGAATCTTTTATGAAATTTCGAAAGAAAATCGGTAAAGTAATACAATAATGCTGCCGTGTGAAGAAATCTTTCAGAATTTGTTTTACGGAAGTGTGCAGAGAAGGTTTTTTTACGAGTTCATGCCAACCCCTTCATACGATTTTCTTTGAAAATTCGATTTCCGATATTCTTAAAGATTTCGTAAAGATTTTGCGAGCTTGGAGTTTCCGGGCACCTATCTATACGAAATGGGCTCCTATATTTGTACTTATTGAAATAAATTTTAAATATTGAATGTCTATTTCCACGTAAAACAACAACACAATTCGTATATTGTGATCGTGTTCATTCAAGTTCTTATAACGGCATATGACCGTACCTACTAGGTACCGAAAAGCTCTTATTCACTAGAAAGTGCAAAAACACTGATGCTTGGGCTTAATCCTTGATAAGAAGCAGTCGTGGAGGCATAACATCGAGGAAAGGCCAAGGAAGCCATAAGTCTGCTTATACTGCTGTAGGGAAGTTATTGAAAAAGAAGGGGTGTCTCGCCCAAAGCAATTTATTAGCTCCACGAAACCGTAGTCAAGTCTATTATGTTTTATCGAGCCCTAGGCTAGTGGAACTCACTTGCCTTAATTGGTATTAGTGAGGCCCAATGGACCACCCTACCCAAATCCAATTACTTTAAAGTGCACATAATCTTCTCGTTGATCTACTTAAATCACAATAAAAATTTAGTTTTTAAGTGTTCCAGACAAAGATTCGTTTCCTACTTTTCTCACAGGTTCGGACACATTTTACGGCTAACAGCCTCCTACAGCTTTACGTGGCGCGTTGCACTAAATAAACCAAGTAAACACACAATAAACAACACGTAACCATAAATGTCAACTGTGGGCGTTATCAGCACAGCCTGAAGAACTACAAACCATTGCAAGAAAAACAATCGCATTTTAAATGCAAGCGAACTGCAGAACAATGCAGAATATACACACTTAGATATTTTTATTTTCATATGCATACATAGGTACGTGGACATGGATATATTCTTTTATTAATATGAACATACTTATATGCACAGTTGAATGGAATAGCCAATGTACGAATATCTCTACAGTAGGGGTATTCGCGATCTTGCGCATACAGTGCATAGATATATATAGCATAAATAGCATGATTGGATAATTTTGTTGTTGTTTCATGTGTTCAAACAACGTATGCACCGGATGGTGAATACCCCTAGTGTTTTTTATCTGCGCATGCGCGCAGGTTGACTGTCTGCCTACCTTCCTGTCGACATTGGCATGTTGCTGACTACTCGTCCAGCTGACAGCCTACGGTCTTTGTTTGCTGTCTGCAGCCAATTTTCATTTTCACAATTCAAATCGAAATAAAGCCGCAAAGTTGCAGAGTAAAGTAAGAAAAAAAAAAAATAAATAAATACTTTTGCATTTAATTCTGTGACTTGGTTGACATGCATGGGCGTCGTAGCAACGCGCGCCGAATCAACGAAAAAAGAAACGGCCGTCAAACGTCCTCGCAGGCGGCAAACAAAAAAAACAACAACACATCAGCATTCGAATCTTCAATTGGGCAGGAAAGTTAAGCTTCAGGGATCGAAAAAGTTCATTCTGCTGCATTCACTCGTACAAATGCATAAACATACATATGTACATACTCTGCAAGAAATTGTGCGACTAAACTCTAAAGGGAGTATTCCGAGATTAGTCTCAATCGGGTACAATTGGGCATTAATTAGTCGCAACTAGTCTCATACGGGGGTATTGTTGGAGATAAATTAATCACCGACTCCTCCAACGTTTACAATTAACGATTTAATGATATTGAACTTAGACAATGAAATTTTATGTGCAGAGTTAGCAGATAGAGGGAGTATTCGCTTAACAAACCAGAGAACCCTGGTTCGAATCCTGGCCTGCGCAAATTTTTATTTTTATTTTTTAAAAGTGATTAGCCGTTTTTTATACCCGTTCGGATATAAAGGGTCTCTTTGTAGGACATGCCCGAACAAAAACGAACAGTTCATTCCATATAAAGAGATCAAAAGTAGTATTAGTTGCATGTTCCTTTGCAATTGATCCTAGAGTCATCCCGCATTAGTCGCATTTTTCGCAGGGTTTGCATAAGGAGGTATGTAGGTTTTATATCTCGTACTTTGGATACGCGCAGTTGGCTTACTACAATCGGTAAGAGAGCTGCACCATATACATGCATACATACATACGTGTTTACATGTACGTATATGCTCCGTTAAACTTCCATTGCATATGTATAATGTATGTACGTACGTATAAAGATATTTCCTGTTCGCAATCAGCGAAGGGTCCAACTACGCGTTTAAGTTTCGGCTTGGCCCAGTTGGGTGTAAAGGCACATCGAGCCTTTTGTAGCTTCGTTAACTTTGTGGTTTTGGTGAATCATCTGTAGTAAATGCAAATTTTTATTGCTAAATTGTCGTTGGTACTTTTACACGCAGGCGTTTTATGTAGCAATTGCAACCATTATATTTATTGTTGTTTTTAGCGATTGCTCGGGCGCATTGTGTGGGCACGAATGGAAAAGTTTGACAAAAGGAATAACACATACATATATAAATTAAATACAAGGGGATCAATAGCCGCCGTAGTGGAGTAGTTAGAGGTGCGCACTAATACTCCGTAGGTTCACACCACAAATGGGAGCGGAAGCTCGGTTAAGTACGCCCAAATGTATAAGCGGCAAAATACAATCTATATAAAAAATACGGGTGCCGATTTTTGGTCCAAGTAATCAGATGAGGTTACAAAATAAAGTGCTTTGGCTGTTGAAATGCAAACGAGTTATTTTTTTTAAATGATTTGCCAACTGTTAAGCAATTAGACTAAAATTCATTAATGATCAATGTCGTCAGATCCACACCGTTCGTTCGATTTTCAAAAGTGGCTGGTTTTATTTTTTCGAAAGGTGTTGCCACCTTTTAAAAAGTTAGGTTCAAATAATTTAAAATGTTAAACCAACTGATTACCAAATGAGTACCAGTCAATCGAAATTTTTTAAAAATGCTCTGCTTTTTAACTTAATTGTAGGAGGGTTGACACCTATTTAAAAAAATTTATTCAATATGAATTAAGAGAATTCGGTAATAGAAATATATTGTATGTATCACCATATGGGCATCATACGAAAGTATTTTAAGAAGGTAGTAGTTTGTAAATGTTTTGCAGAGGGCTGCCATCTGTTTGGAAAGTCGAATTTAGCTAACTAGTACACAATGAAATATTAAACTACGTCCAGGGTTGGGCACAATGCACTAAAAAATGAATGCAATACGCTTTTTACTACCACTGTCTATTCAGTGATAGTTAAAATGCAGAATCCATTATTACTGAAAATTTTAGTGATAGTAAAAAAAATGCACTATCACTGAACATTTAGTGATAGTTAAAAACAAATTGCACTATCACTAAACCCTTAGTGACAGTGAAAAACAATTTGCACTACCACTTAATATTTAGTGATAGTGAAAACCTTTATTGATAATTAAAATTTTTCAGTAAAATGACATTGCTTTTGTCTGTAAACAAGCTTTATGGTTATGACATAGTTCTTCTTGAAGAATAAAGTAAGACTATATTAGCTGAAGCAGTGAAAAAAATATATTCAAAATAAACAATATTCTTGAGAAGAGACTTCTAATTATAGTACGTCGCTTCAAAAATATAAAAACATAATTAATTTTTTATTTGCCTTTTTTAGTACCAACATTTCAAAGTTTTGGTCAGAAAGATTTTGCCTTGTCGATCGATTGACAATCCCAGCAAAGGAAAACTCTGGCGCAGATGAAGGAAGAGGTGTATTCTATTTTAAAAACATTTTTTTTATAGTAGGAAAGCGATGCAAAGCTTCAATGCTCCTATCCTCGTCATTCAGGTACAAAGCACTTCAGTTGCTATAGCTCCGCCATGGCAACATGTATACCGATTTTCATCTAAAAAAGCAAATTATTTACAAAACTTTTGCAGGTTGGTTTCTTTTAATCAAATACCTGTAGACTCCTCATCGAATTCGAGAAATGATGTATTAGCACTTATGGAAGGCTGTAAATTATTATCTTCCCCTACCGGTTGTCTTTTAAACTCCATCGCATATTCTTTAAATTTATCCCGAACATCTTCTAGAGTTTATATCAGCACTTCTAGCAAAGTTTTGTAAAATTTTAGTTTGATATCGGGAATGAGAATTGCTGCAATAACTGCATCCCAAGAGTCAGAGTGCAGACTAAAATATTTTTCAAACCTTTGCATTAGCTTTGATTGCATTTGAATATTAGTTTCCGTCAAATATTTCATGTTTTCGGAAGCTAAACGTCGCGTTTTTATTTTGATGGACAGTAAAGTTGGAATAAAGTAACCAAAGAACATATTTTGATCTCTTTGAAGGAAGTCGATAGCTTCTGCGATAGGTTGCATTACTTTTGCATATTCTTCCAAATACTCAATTTCTTCCTCATTGAAAGTAGAAATTTCCAGCTTATAGCATAGTTCACCTAATCTGTTTTTGACTTCTATTAACTTCTGAACCGAATCGTACAATGAGTTCCATCTTGTAACGCAAGGCGTAACCAGATTCGAAGATATAACTGTTTTTATTATTTCCCCAGATTTCGGCCTATTACATTTATTCCATAATTTTGTACACCTGAGTTAGCAAAATGTAAAAAGTTAATATATGTACATGTTATAGATTTAACCTTACTTCCTTAGAGGGTCATTTTTGATGCTATTTTTTCGTTTATACTAAACTACCCTATATATGACCATATATGCAAGATATATGCTTTAAAGTGACAGGTTACTTGAGAAAAAGGCCCTAAGAGTAACAGCGTTACACTTTTTTGATTTTTTGGAGTTTTTATTATTTTAAAGTTAGGTATAAATAACGTAACTTTGGATTAGCGTTTTCCACTTGCATATGTAAATTGGCTATCTTCGCTTGGCTAGTTTCACTAAAAGTTTAGTGATGGTGAGTTTTTTCTAACTATCAGTAAAGTTTTAGTGATAATGCAATTTGCTTTTCACTATCACTAAACCTTCAGTGATAGTGACATTTTTTTTCACTATCACTAAATTTTCAGTGATAATGAATTCTGCATTTTAACTATCACTGAATAAACAGTGATAGTGCAATTCAGTGGTAGTGCAAAAATGCTGAACCCTGACTACGTCAAACGAAATAGTGTTAGAAAATATTTAGTTTGAACACTAAAAATATTTTTGTGTGGTTTAATGAGAGTTTTCAACCGTTTAAAACATTAAATTTAAATTATTTAATAAGACTGAATTATTAAAATATTGGTAACAATCGAAATGGGTTTGAAAAGGCTTTATACCTAAACTATATTTAGAGGATTACCACATCTTCCAAAAAATCAAATTCAACTTAATTTATCAGTTATTTAAAATATGTATCAACAAGGTTTTAGTTCGAAATTACTTTTGAAGATGATTTATATAACTGAGAAATTAAGTTTGGGGCTGAAATTTTGCCAAAACAATTTTTTTGTGACCGATAACGAAATTTTCATATAAAACGTAAGAAAAAAAATATGTCGTTTTCTTTGACACAGTCTAATGTATATGCACGTTTTTGCTGTAGGTGGTAACAAGCTAGCAGATCAAGTTGGTTTTTCGATGAACGTGTGTGGGTGTTACAACGCCATTGCGAGCAAATCAAACCAGCACAGCAACCAAGAGTTTGCTGAAGGTAGCAGAACGCAAAATAAATTTTTGTGCACAAAAAATTAAAAAAAAAACCTTCCAAACTTCTGAACGCTTAAATTTAAGGCGCGTCAACTAAAAAGCAAGCATCGTTTGTAAAGCATCAGCTCTATTTCGCTATTTCTTCGCCAGCCTACCTCTGTGCTTACTCGTGTGGCGATTTATGAACACACTTATATATACTTACATATACCTGAATTAATATAAGCATTAGGATGGTACATTTTTTTCAGCCACCCCCAGAACTGAGGGGTATCGCAAATAAGGAGACCCGTTTTTTTTATTTCGAAATTGGTTAACATTTAATGCTACTGCCAGACCTTTGAAGTATTCCATGTTTTTATATAAGGAATAAGTGATATTTTTAGATCGAATTTCAGTTAAGAAATCTTTAAAGTATAGAAAATTTTAATGCATATTAAAAAAATTAAGGCAAATCCGAAACTGAAAAAATAGTTAGTAAAATTTTAAAGTATAAAATGCATCATAGTTTTTTGAAGGTTTCGAAATATGTATTTTTATTCGTTCCATAAAAATTTATTTTTAATGCTTTATTTCTACAAAAAAAAAAAAACATTATTTTCTCCATGTAAAATACGGCGGCACCATTAAATATTAACCGATCTCAAAATAAAAAAGTACGGGATTCTGTTTTTTTTTACATTTTTTATAATTCTCTGTGCTAGCTGCTGTGTATTTCCTAACCACCCTAATACACACACTATTCCATGCTTGCTTTTATATTAAGCGCAGTGAAGGTGTGTTGCTGACTGACTTTAAATGTGGCAATAGTTCCGACAACTTTAGTGATGCCATGGCGCTGCAAACCGCCTTATACATACTTACTTGTATGTGAAGAAAAAAATTATTCGAAACAACGAGGCTCCACGACAAACAGATGGCATCGTTGCGATATGATAATGATGCCGCCGACGTCACGACTGTCACAGCAAATGCTCGAAACCTTAATTTGCGCATTTTCGTTGCAAAAAAAATAAAACTAGCAACAAAAACGCGAATGTGGTAACAACAACGACAAACGCACATTAACTGGTTTCTTTTGGCAATTTTGTTGCACTTTGTCGCTGCTAAAAGTCACTGTACATATCCATGCAAATAGTCTATACATACATACGTACATACATACATATTTTTTGTCAAACCACCTAAGCAGCAACATAAAATGGAGTGATTTTCGTAAGTGCTGCATTTTGACGTTTTAGTGCATAAAGACACAAACATTAGCAAATGTTGTATGCCTATTCGTGGTTTACATGGAATTTTTCTAAATATTTTAACTATAAATAGTGAAAGAGTGCGCGGGTGATTGTTAAGGCAAGCTAATCTTTAGAGAGTACATATATGTATTTACACTTTTCGTGTGTTAAGTAAGAGCAATGTATAAAATACTTTAAATAAAGTTACTCCGCCAAGGCGGCCATCTCTGCAAAACCGTGGCTAAGTTTGGTATCCGCGCTAAACTCATACGTTTGTGTAAAGTTACGTTGAGCTCAACCTTCAGCTCTAATCAAATTGGGAAGGAACTTTTCACGTCGTTCGAGTCTAATCAAAGTGTTAGACTTGCATTCATGCGACTTTTTTAATCAGAAGTTAATATCAGGAAAACTATTTTTTTTTTAAGGACGAAGCCAAGTGTTTCGAAAACGACAACGAATAGCGAATTAGAAGTAACGGTATTTTAAAGCTTTTGAGAAGGAGAAATAAGGAAAAGTTGTTGTTTAAAAAAATGACTTCGACCTTTAAAATGACTCTCCAAAACATAGAATTAAATTTTTTTTTTGACCTGGAAACTGTATCCAATGAACGTTTTAATAACTTTTAAATGCATTTTGGCTGTCCTTGCCTCAAGGAATTTATTTTTATTGTCGCAAAAGACCGAAAAACGTATTGCAATTTTTTTAAGTGCTTACATGCTTTTTAAGGTCAAAAAATAAAAAAATCTAAAATTTTACTTCTGAAGGTCGGTTTTAAGGTCAAGGTAATTTTTCATTCAATCAGACATTAAAATTTACCATAAAAAATAAAATTTTTGGATTTAATTTTTATTTTCATTAATATTTTTTTAAGTTCATTCATGCTTTTAAGGTAAAAAAAAAATTTACTTCTGAAGGTGGGTTGTAAGGTTAAGCCAAATTTTCATTCAATCAGACATTCAAAATGACCATAAAAAGTATTCTTTTTGGATTTTTACCAAAAAACAGCATATAAAGAAGTTCTAAAAATTTTAGTTATGTTTTCGTGTGGAAAAAAGATTAATTGAAACAAATAAATAATTGATCGAAGCATCGATCCATTTATTGCATGGCCCAAAATCAGCGTTTGTGTTGTTGACTTAAGAGTCCGTTCCAAAGGGTCGTTCTCTGGAAAATTTAGAATTTTTTTTAAAGAAATTAATGATATTTGACAGTTTAGAGACCAAATAATTTGAAAAAAAAATCATTTCATCTGCTCTACTGCTACTAGCTCTTAAGTATGCCTTGGTTTGGTGTCTGTTTTTTGATATGAAATAAATTATAAAAAAACCTGACAACTAAACTTACAATACCTAGTTACGGAAAGGTAATTTTACTATGCATCCGTTTTTTTTTATGGTGCGCATCACCTAACCAATTGAAAGGTATAATAAAATGCATCCGTATGTAAATGCATAGGAGTTTCCGCTGTACAAGTGAGTTTCCGTTTCAAAAGCAATGCAATACTCCAATGCAACAATGCCTAATGTAATACAACAATTTTTCTGCTGAAGCATGTACCGACTATTGTCAGAAATGTAAATTTTGTTTGTGTTTTTTAATATTACATACATATAAATCAGAGCGTAACAGACTTAAATGGCAGCGAATGGTTCCAACAGAGTGCACCGACTCACCTTATATGTATGTCTGAAGGTGCATCCAGATAATGTATTTAGAAATATGTATAAAAAACATATAGCATAAATTGTTTAGAACGTGTAAGTGTTAAAAACTCATAAATTATATATAAATATGCATTAGGTCGCACCACTCGCCATAAAAAATTTGTGCTCTTTTCACATTTAGGATTTTTGGAGGTACATATTTCCAAATCGGTCTATTTCACGCAAATTTTAATTTCGGTGGAAGGTTGGTACTTCCACTGGGAGGCAGATTTGCCCATTGTAATGCCCTCTGTGAGTGCCAGGAGGAGGCACATCCTTCTAACCGAGATTAATCCATAATGTAAGTATAAAGTTTGTCAAACCATTTATTATCCCGGATGATGGCGTGAATGTTCGATGTTTTCACCTTCGCTATCTCCCACAAGCTATTGAAAAAGTGTGATCCCAAATCGAGAACCCTTTTTTGGAGAGCTGAGCATTAAGATACGAAGTTGTGAATCGATTCCTTTTCATCCTCATCCCGACAACTTCTGCAGATGCAGCTTGCTGGTATACTCCACCAATCCATATTGGTCCTATAGCATAGTGCCTTGTGATAACACCGGTAAGAGCCCTAACTGCAGATTTGTTTAGTGTCAATAGTTCCGCAGTAAGACTCCTATTGGGTCTCGACAACAAGGATCTGGAGATCTTACAGTCGTTCCGATTGATCCAAAGGTCATTGGTTACTGTTGTGGTGTATTCTTCAATCCCCCTTAGCAGAACGGAAATCCGCCGCAGTAGGCAGTTGTCCGCTTCGATAATTTGCATTTTAGGGACGTATCTATATCTATGTCCAGGTATTACGTCCAGGAATCTAGAAGAGGGGGTTTTGACGGGACTCAGTGCGGCCAGCATTGCACGACATTTCCGAACTGCTTTCGACTTTACCACCCTGGACCCTTATGTTTTCAATGCCGCCTGGCTGTCAACGAATATAGAGACGTTTCCTGGCAAATATTTACTGTCGCGTATGAGACAAGCCGCTTTCTCTATGGAAAATATCTCCGGCGGAAAGACACTGAAATTATCAGGCAGGCGGTATGATTGCCTTATTTGAAAGTCCTTGCAGTACAGACCCGAGACGACTTCTTTTCCCATCTTAGAGCCATCGGTGTAGATGTAAATACCATCATTTACCGACAGGGTGGCCTCTTCCCGGGATGGAAATTGTATGGGAATCTTAAAACTAAAATCCCAGGATGACCTAAGGTAATCAGTTTCTACATCTAAGTCGGCCTTACTTCGGATGGAGTCAAGGATAATTAGGCGAAAAAACCGCAACTTTTTATTTGGTGATACACCCTAATGCCCAGAGCCACATAAAAAGCATATTTTCATATTTAAAACCGCGTCAAAGGAATTCAAGTATTTTTGATACTATGTATATCGCTAAGGGTATGTGCTGTACAGGAGGACACATAAGCATTCGCGATTGGTATATACAAATTTTCATATAACTGCATATTATCCATGCAAATGGTTTCCCCAAAAACTGATATTCATAATTGACCACTTCCTCCTTCGGTTGGCAGTTGTAGTGAGCATAGTTACATTTAATTACCATTTGCCTGTTGCACTGTGACTTCATGCATCGGCTGTTTAAAACTTTTTAAATTTCATATGGTTGTAGCACATAAAATATTTTATATGTATTTTGTATTGAAATTCCTCTCAGCCCAAGTCAACTTACTTTATGCTCATCCGTCTATCCGGCGCATCGACCCATTGACTGACGGCTGTCGACGATTGTCACGGTGCTTGCATATAATTTTCATTTACACCAAAGCCTGCCACATTTACTGGCCTACGTACATACATATGTACATACATACATATGTACGTTCCTTTCTAACTTCACTGCCACCTGTTTTACTTTACTGTCGCGCTAGATATTCACTGGAACGTTGTTATTATTGTTTTAACGTTTTCAACAACAGTTTTTGAAACGTTTGAGTGCGTTTAATTTCCGGTTGCAGCCGCGCATTTTGTTGGCATCAACATTGTTTTTTTTTTCATTGTTGTGGCAATGGCAGAATGTTACATATATGTATTATTTATTTATTTACTACGTAAGTATTTGAATATTCTCCTTGTGGTTTATTGTTATAGCCATGTTAATTATGTATGTATGGTCAAACGTTTTCAACCACATTGGCGACTACGCAGCGCGAATGCGATCAAGGGCCCTGATGGAACTTTCTTACTAGGGTGTTCGATTGTTCGCCTTTTTCCAAAACCGGTTTTCGAGTTATTCGAAAAATTGCAATTTAAAAAAACCGGTTACCCAAAAAATCGAATAAACCGGTTTTATTTTATATAAATAGTTTTTATGCAGTGAAAATGTTTACGCTGGTAAGAAGTCATGACCATATAATAAACCTATTAATGTGAAGATAGTTTTTATTTAGAAAAGAGCAAAGAAAAAAGTCCAACGTTTTTTTTAGATAAAAAGTAAAAGAAATAAAAATCTGTAAAAAATTCACGTTTAGTCTTTTCTTAACTTTTTTAATATTTATTGCATTTTTTCTGATTTGTTTCGGTTTTCAGTAAAACCTTTGGCCCCTTAGCCGAGTACTTGGAGGTGCGTACTGCCACTCAAGAGGGAGGTCCATGGTTAAATTTCTGGGCTCAGCAATATCAAGAAAGTTTTTTCATATGACGGTCGCAATGCGACATCATTGTGTTTAAAAAGGCGTTTAAGTTTCTCAATGCACTCCAGGACTTGACAAGTTTTAAATCTAAAAGGATAAGAGAGCTTTAAGTACCGCATGACTGTCGCTAAATAATACATCACCGAGTAGTGGCGTAGACCTCGACTTCAAAAATGTTCGAGAACTTCCCCATATGTAAATACATGTAGTATCAAATATGCCTTTTGGGGGTTGAGAGCCGTGCTAAACATACCGCAGATTGCTCGTCTTGATATGTTTTTCCACCATAGAGGTACTCGAGTTCGCTTTTTTGCCGACATCTTTTTAAAAATTGCCTCTCTAAAAATGCAATTGAATTTCAGCAATTCTTCTTTGAAGCATCTTAGCTGCTCATCTGTCGGTAGTTGGTTTCACATTTCGCTACACGAAGGTTCCCTCAATGTCAAGAAAACTGCATTGTTTTCCCGCACACAAAGGCGATTTGTGTTGTCTGCCTTCCAATTGGTAGTTAACGCATGTAGTGCCCGTAGAGCTTTACGTCTTTTACGCGTTCTAGTTGGGATGAGCTTAGACTTATTCTAAGACAGAGACAGAATGCGAGCTCCCTCTCCCTTTCGCTCCCTGTATAAGTACCTGATTGCTTGCCTGGTTTCAATATTTCTTCCGGATATGGCTTTATGAATTCTTGCAACATAATTTACTTAAAACTAATTTCAGTACCTTTGGTAGTCAACCCCAGCAGACCCTAACAAAAGGTTCTGAAATTACTTTTAATTTAATTATGGCTTTTAAAGCTGCAACTCAAGTCATCAAAAAACTAAAATTTATTTATTTCAATGACAGCTGGAAATGTAATAGACCGACCTGACGATCAAATAAGCAAACAGTTCTCAATGTCTACTGCAAAATACCATCTGTGCAAAATAGAATTGCTACACACCTTAATTACCAATTGGAAGGCAGACAACATAAAAACCATAGATCTCACAATTAATTTTATGCTTTCGGGTGGCCAAAAAAAAAAAAAAAACAACAACCAACTATGTGTATGTACATAATTCATGGCTTTATTTTTTCTTATTTATACATAAATATTTCGCCTTAATTCATTACAGAAGCGAATGAAAACATTGCAAATGCCGATGAATTGGCCATATTTGGCCAACTGTGCGAGTGTTCGCAGTTACACTTAACTGTGCGCGAGTGGTAGGTAGTTAACTAGTCGCTACTCAAGCGCCACTATTGGATAGCAATAAAACAGCCACAGCTGTGATTGTTGTTTTTCCCGAAATGGTGAAAATCTCTAAAAATCATTGCGAATTTTTTTAATTCATTTGATATTGTGAAAATTGTTTGAGCGCATGTGTGTGAATTGTTTTAATCATTGAATTGCAATTGGCGTTGTTTGCTTTTCGAGTTGAACAACTTACATCGCACACACGTTTGTATATACATAAATATCAAGAGAAAATGTCTTGCATCAAAACTTTTTCGAAATTCCAAGAAATTTTTAGATATCAGTTCTGGTTACCAAGGTAATTATTTTTTTTTACGGGTATCGTGAGAAATTTTGAGTGAAAATCCTTTAGTTCCAAATTTTCCTTCCGCACCTAGACCACGTAGAGGACCGACGTAGCCGAGTATTTAGTTAGAGTTCTGAGTTCGCTTTTAGATCTGAACGACCATACTCAGTCAATGCCAAATCGTCGAGTGTAGTTTTACCATAAAAAAGTGCGTTGTAAAAAATCATTTTTCACCGTAAGGCTGTCCAGTTATATATACAGTGACGAACAAAAGTATTGGCACAGTGAATTTTTCGCAATATATGCAAAGTTTTTTATTATAATTTATTTTCGATAATTTTTATAAAAATACAGTTCATTTTACACCAAAAAAACATAAAAATAAAATCTCCAAACTTTGTGCAAAACTCATGAAAATTCCTTAAATTTTCAACTTTTTATTCAGATTTTTCAGAAAAATTCTAAGCATGCAGTTTTATAGTCCATTCAATTATAGTATGACAAAATGCAAGTTTAAAGTTGCTACAAAATCGCGTTGATTTTTGGCAATTTTTTAGTGGAAGGTGTTGCTCATTTTCTCCATACAAAAAATAATTGTCGAATATACTTTGTATGGAAGAACTTGCGTGGAAAAAAAAATTACCAAAAATCAACGCGATTTTCTATCGACTTCAAACTGAATAAAAAGTTGCAAATTAGTGGGCAAATTTAAAGAATTTTCCTCAGTTTTGCACAAAGTTTAGAGATTTTATTATTTTGTTTTCTGTTGTAGAATGAAGAATATTTTTATAAAAAATTATCGAAAATAAATAGAATAAAAAACTTTGCATATATTGCGAAAAACTCACTTTGCCAATACTTCTATTCGGCACTGTATATGTGACCGCATCAAGGTGCATACTTCAAATTGGTTGAGAATTTCAGATGGCCTAGATGACAAATATAAGCTAAATAATTGTTGGTAACAGATCAGATCATCTGCTGTTTGGAGTCGACGCAAGATATTAGGACCCTAAATTCAAAATCACTGCTGTTTTTACCTCAAGTCATCTCAAGCCGCAGAGCAGAAGTTCTTTTGGAAGTCTATACAAGATTTTAAACTCTGTTGGATTTTATTAACGTTCCTGCTATGTCAAAACACACTCAAATCAACGAATTAGTTTTTTTCTTCTTTCCTTTTATAATTTCATGATTTCATGATTTCATGATTTCATTCACCAAACTCAATGCTCGCTACGTCAAGAACAAAAGAAATGAAGATTTGTTGCAGCGGTGTGCGTACGGAACAATGGACAGGGGCAGATCGCGGCGTTCGAACAATGCCACCACCTATGCGTATATTTATTCATGCAGTGGTTTTATTTGTTGAAAGAGTTGCTTTAGAATTTAATTTGCTGCTTTTCTCTTTTCTTTTCTTTTCTTTTATACTCTTTGCCCTTGCCATGGGCAACTGGCGAAATAATAATTGAATTTTAAATGCCCTAAGATTTGTGTGGCTAAACGACTTTCGGAGTGCTGACTATGTATAAGTGAAGTGAAGTAGGTTTGCTGAATGGTGAAAAAGGGGCAGGATATGTCATTGCCGTCAAAGAATACAACAAGCAAACGTATTGAAATGCTACGTGCTTACGTATGCAAGCAGAAGTTTACTCTTATAAAAAGGGAGTATAAGGTATGCTTGCTGATCGGCTTTGTTTCGTAAAGACGGAAGTGACTGTACAAATACATGCATGCATTTGTGTATGCTAATATAATATAAAAAAGGGATAAAATTTAAGAATATATTGAAGTAGAAAATATCCTTTGTCTTCGGTTTATCTTAGATCTTGTTTCCCGTTCATTGAAAATTCATATAAAGAATTCTGTAAATGTTAAGAAAGCATTTCAAGGGTCAGTTTTTTATTCAGTTTATTTTTTCTATTTGTAAGGACCTTAGTAACTAAAAAAAGAAGGAACTGTTAGAACACGATTTTCGGAACCCAGTACAATGCCTACAGATTTTAGTTTTAATCTATCCGATTCGTGAATATACAAAAGCGAGATAAATTTCTAATTTTCCTCAAACCACGCACCTAGTTATTTATAAGTAAGCCAAGCAAATGTCAAAACAGACGAAAAAAGCCTGTTAGCAGCCCCACAGGTTGCGCAGTTGGATATTGGCACGTATCTCTCGATGGCTCCATTATTAGGTGCCGCATTATCAGGTACCACTGGGTAATCTGGCATGTAATGCAAAATTAGGTTGACCAATAAAACTAAATCAACACTTGCATTACCGAGTACCCTTTGAAGAAGTTAGAAGGCCGATCAATGCCATAAGCGGTGTTTGACCATCACTGAAGATGTTTAGTCTCAGATTTGAGGACAATATTTTATGAAGTCCTCGTCTAGTGAACTTCAATATAGAAGACTTCGTTGGCCAAAATACTGGAGCATGTAAAACGAGCTGCACTTATGAGAAAGGTATTTTTGGACCGCTCCCATTCTTGCGGCTATCAATATCGCAGGCATTAGGAATAACTATTATTGTGGTCAATTTTACTACAAATATAGAGACTAAAATTTTGTGAGCTAAAAACTCGAAAGGAGAAAATAGTCAAAGATTCAAAGTAAACATTTGTCATATAATGAAACTAGTTCATTGTTTTTCTCTTTTTACTTGTAATATAAACATTTCTTAAATACATTTTTTTCAACTATTTTTCGGTTTTTTCTTTTCTGCGATTTTTAATGCCTTTCCTGCCTATTTTTTGCTAAGTTTTTAAGTCCTAAAAATCCGATTCCAAGTGCAATTTTGTTGGCCAGTATAATAATACAGAAATCAATTTTTTTCCCCCGTTTTCGGTCATCTGTGGTTCTTCTTTGTTCGAAAGCTGTACCAAATATTTTCCGAATCACAAATATAATATCAAATTCGGATTCCTCACACCAAAAACCCCTCCAATACGAATTTCACGAAAACAAGTCGCGCCTATAATTTTGACTTTGATATTACACAATTAAATAACCTTATCTAGAAAATGGCTAACACCACTAAATTCCGCGTACCCGAATTGACTTTACTAGGTAGGTCGTCGGGTTGCTAATTTTTTCGACTAGCACAATGATATCGATCTTTTGGTATGAATGGCTAAGAACCGATGCCAGAAGCTTCTGGTGAAAAAATCTCATTTTTGGCAAAAAAAGTCAGTTATGAGGTTTCGCAGAGCCACGACAAGCGGGTTTGCACTTTAAACGACGACATTTGGATGTAATGGCATCTAATAGTAGCTTACCGCCTTAGGAAATGGCGTGTTGTATGGAATTAAAAAACGAAAGACTTATGAAACAAACTTTACAGCTGAAGTGTACTAAAAATGCTTAGCTTTAAAAATAAAATTTTGTCTCCGTACAAAACAAATCAACTATAAATAAAAAGAAATTAAATAAATTATTCGGATATGTTAAGTGATGAACTTAAATAAGAGGATAATTCACTTGCGCCCACACATTTCCGACACGCATGCCAGTTATGCTGCATACAAACAGTAAATGTACATATGTGCGTATGTTCATATGCCAGTGAGCGCAGACTTATGCAAAAAAAAAAAAACATATACACAAAACGAAATATGCTCCCATATTCACAAACTTAACTACATACATAAGTATCTATGTATGGCTGCATGCGTCTGTTGTCATTTGTACGTTTATAAATTTCAATTTTTTTGTGGAGGCGTACGCCATCAGCGTCAGCTGTACATGTAACCAGTTTTTAAACATTTAATTTGTCTTTTATACAAAACTAATATTAATGCTGCCGCTTTAATTTGGAAAAAAATCACAATCAACTAATATTTGGTTTAACTCCGACGAGTGATATGCAACGCTAGAGAAAACCAATACAGTACACTCTGTTAGCTGCCATACGTCGTCAAAATAAATTACGAGTGTTGTTGATTAAGTGCTCAAAAGAAGTGATGCCAGATTATGGGTAATTTCCCTATTTGAGAGAAATTTTACAGCAAAAATTATTAAAAGGGAAAAAGGGGCATTTCCAATAAAAAAAGCGATTTAAATTGAATACAATTATCGATGCATAATTAATCAATATTCAGGAATATTAGACACTCTTACGCAATTCACCGTTCTAAAGATGTGATGTGAAGTAAAATTATGTATAAGTATTAAATTTATAAGGCCAACTTTGAAATTTTTCTCCCTTTAAACAATTCAAGCGCTGATTAAGAAAGAATCTTTTCCATTGTAACCGGTGTTAATGTAAAAAGCGGAACAAATTATCTGATGAATTGTTAATGTACTATGTACATTAGGGTGCCCATCGAAAATGCTTTTTTTTTGTTTGGAAGTTTCAAGACGCTACCCCCTAATTTTACAAAATATTTTGAAATTCTGGAAATTATCGATGGTCAAAATTGAAGAGAAATATGTTTTTTTTTTTTAATTTACCCGATTAAAAATCCCAACAAGGCAAGTCCGATAACAGATGGCCTATGTATCCTCTTTTCAGATCATATTCGGTCTTTAAAATTGAATCAAAAATAGTCATTCTAAAACTCATAAATCTACAAAATCATATTTTCTGACCTAAATCGACAGGTCGCGACCTCTAAATGAGCTTTAAAAAAACTACAAAAATAGGCAATAATATAAAAAAAAAATATGAATAATATTAGGGGGTAGGGTCTTGAAATTTCCAAAAAAAAGGCATTTTCGATGGGCACTCTAATATATATGTATATTAAGGTGACATGAATTTTACTATTTTACTACTGAAATGTTTTCAATTCTTTGGGAATTTTGTGGAATAAATTTTTAAAATGTGGATAATTGAGGGATTTTTCCCCGATTTTCGTGGGTAATTTAACAGAGAATGTCTGGTAACACCCTTTAAAAGCATACAAATTTTTAAAATGTGGATAATTGAGGGATTTTTTCCCCGATTTAAGTGAATAATTTAACAGAGAATGTCTGGCAACACCCTTCAAAAGCATCCTCATTCATACAAATATACCTAAATACATATAAATGTACAGTTACCGACTGCTTAACTGGCTTAAAAAGCGGCTAAGTATTTAATAAAAAAAAAATAAAAAATTATTTTAATTTTTCGAAATTTAAAACTCAAGTTCAAAACCCACACACCGCGTGTTAACATGAGGCGGCAGCGACAGCGACAGAGACAGACGATTGTTGGTGGCGTTGGCGTTGGCTTTAGCACAGTGCGTTGGTGTGATGGCGTTGTTAATTGGAGGATTTCGAAAGCGTTACCGATGTACTGAGCTGATGATGTTGACGCCGTTGTCGAAGCTTTTTTCTGTTACTATTACTGTTGTATAGTTACTCATACCTGTGAATGTTTCTGCTGCTGCCGCTGTTGCTATTTGTGCTATTGTTTGCGCAATTGTTAATATTTGGTTGTAGGCGTTCGTCAGCCGCCAGAGTTGCTAGGGTGCAGGGTATCGTAGCTTAAGAAGTTTAAGTTAATTGTAAATATTTTGAGGTAGCTCCATTTTTTTTTTATAAATTTTTTTCACTTTCATTCTGTCTGCCACACGTTTGTCGCAATCAAATAGTCATTTCATTTAATTAGTCGCTACAAAGTCGAGTACCACCTATGTAAGTATTAAATGTCACTCACGCGCGTTGTGTGTGCCTAGCGCGTTCCACGCACTTCGTAACAAGATACACATGTCTGCATTAAATGCACCACAATGGCAGAAACCACACACTCACGCTATACATATGTGCATGTAAGCCACACACGTGCCGCGACAAGTAGGCGCGCAGGCGATTTATCAAAAAGGGAAAAGAAAGAATAAAATAAGCAAGCTTCTGATGGGAACCGTTGTTGTTGTGGCTGTTGTAGCGGCACTACTAAGCCCCGCCTATTTCGGTTCATCCTTCAATCATTGTCGTCAAGTTCAACTAACGGTGGGCCCAAGAAACGGGCAACGGGTGGAGCGAAAATCAGTTATTCACATTCAAAATTCAAAAAAAAATAATTTTTTTTTTGATGCACCAATGTTTTGATTCAGAAATGCACAGCGTCAAAAAGGCTACCAACATTTTTGTCTTCTTACTCGTACACCAGCAAACTAATTCGCTGCTGGCTTTGCAACAATTCGTAGCTCCCGCAGACTCCCGTGTGCACCACTGATCTAGATGCATTTCTGAATCAAAAATAAAATTTTTTAAAAAAAAGTTGTCTTACATCTTTTTGCAAATTTTAGTCGTTGTTATTAAAATGGTTCAGGTATCGTTTTAAACATATACAAGAAAGAAAATTCGAAAAATAAAAAAATACGGAATTTTAAAATTAAAAAATCGTAAAAGCAAAAACGTATATAATTTGTTTACTCTTTTTTTAAAAAAAAACCTACAACTGATGTTAAAAGATCTCGAAATTTTCCAGGAGGGGTTTTTTTAAGATATGAATTTTTGAGCTTTAAACATTTTTTTTTGCAAACTCTAAGGAAACTAATTTTAAAAGGTACTGATATTTTCTAGAAAGTGTTTTTTTTTTTACTTTTAAAAAAATTTTTTCCAAGCCCTAAAAAAAGCTATGTTATTTTTTTTTTTTAATGTTAAAGAAACACCTTCTGGAAAGAGTCAGGATTTTTTAAGGTCAGCTAGAGGTTATTTTATAAAAAGGTTGCACCAAAAATTTATATACATAAGTTTCTGTTGTACGATTTTTTAATTTCAAAATTCTGTGACACTTTTAATTTTCGGATTTTTTAACATGTTTAAAAAGAGACCAGAACCATTTTTGTAACTATAATAGTTTTTGAGATATTAAAAAAATTTATTTGCAAAGTCTGGGAAATTCTGAAATTTTGAAAAATTTTATTTTTTTTTGCTTTCATTTGGCAGAAGTTCTTTATATGAGAACAGAAAAGTTCTGACCGAAATTCATCCAAATCAAAAATGATCGATTCGAACTATTGACCGATTTGACATGGAATGACCCATATGTAAGCATATGACCCATATGTAACATTTGCAGCATATAAATAGAAAATGAGATGTAACTTTGCCTTTTATTAATTCACAACTAAATATCTAGTTACCACATTAAAATAGTACAGAGTTCACCTTGTGCTGCTGTTGCGAAAGTAGTCAAGAATGCGTTAATTGTGAGTAAATTGTCTGAACTTGCTGTTTATTGTTAGCGTCCAACATTACACTCTCCCAGGCGTAGGTTGAATAAACTCGAAACTCTGACTCAGTTTGCTATTTTTGTCTGCTTTTATGTGCAAATATGTGTGTGTGTATATGTGTGGAAGTATCGGGAGACTATCAGCAATAACCCACCCTGCAGTAAAATTCAGAGACAGTCTGGCAAAGCGCTAGTTCCGCAATACATACTTCAGAACTATCTCACTTCCTCTCACATCCAAAACGGAACCGGCTAAAAACTAGTTGAAAATTAACGAACTGGGCGACAATTGCCACCGCCAATGATATCGCCATGTAAAACTGAACAGTTGAACGCATTGCATGGGTATTGAGCTAAAACTAGTACTGTCGGCAAAAGCTCTAGTTCTACGCTAGTTCTGAGCTAGTCAAATTTTCTGCAGGGAACTGACAGAAAGCCTTAGACTTTTACAATTCGCCTTTGTTCCATTCAGTTCCATTGGCTATTCAATTTAAAATGTAAATTCACTGCAATACAAAGACTCATGTAGCAAAGTTAGTCAGCGGCAAAAAATATTAGTTCGCGTAGCGTTTGCAGAGGTGCTGCAATTAGCATTCGACTCCGCACCAAAACAACTGCAAAAAATTAGAGACGGTGTTGTTGCACTTTGTGTGGATTTGCGTTGAGAAGCGTAGTTGGAATTGAAGTGTAGCATCTCATACATATGTATGTACATATATGAATACATACATATGGATGTACAAATAAACTAGAGTACACGTACTCTATAGCTTACTGATGTAGAAGAAGAATGTGAAAGGTCATTATGAGGTGTGATTTTGCGCTTTTACGTACTCTTCTCTACGCTTACGGTTATTTTCTTCATCGCCTGCCTGCCTTTGTCGTTATTGTTGTTTACATTTTCTCTTGAGTGTCATGCACAACTTCAATTTCCAAACGAATGAAGCGCATTATGGACCACACAATACCACAGCAGCGACAAATGACAAATATTTAGCTTAATGTAACCCAAAAAAAAAAAAAAAACAGAAAGAAAAAAACGCTTGTCAAGCTTCAAGTGGCTCTAAGCTGCTGTGTGAGTGAGTTTTTTTTTGTGTGTGTCTTTCCCAATTCTAAACGCGCGAAGGCAAACCTGCTGCACAACAGCAAAAGCAACCGTCACCGTCACCGTCACCGCTATAGCCATTGCCTTCGCTATCGTCAGCCACACAGCAATAAACCGAAAATAAGAAATATTTAAAAAAAAAATTAGTGTTTACCACATGTGGGCGTTCAGGTGGGTAGACAGTGAGCTCGTAAAACGATGGCTGCTGCTATTACTTTTTGAGCAAATACATACAATGCGCTTGACAAGGCAACAGCAACAAAAGACTTAAGATACGAACTTAGTCGTGAGCAAATGAGAAGTACTATAGTCGAATGAATGAACAAAATATTCAGCCTCATTGCGTAGGTCGTAAATTAGGCTAAATTGTACGACTCGACAACAGTAGCATTGTCTATTGTCGTAATGAAATAAATAAACGACCAAAATTGTCGAAAACTATACAGTGCTGCCAAGTTTTTCCGTTTTAATACACTAGTCGAGTGGAAATTTTAGGCAATGACGTGCAATTTTCGATACGATTCGACTCTCGAAAAACGACTGGCATTCGACACGACTATCGCAATGAGGGTGAATGATTTTCAGTAGCTCATAAAAAAACAAATTGAAAACCTAAAAAGCCCAGCGAAAATGAAAGCCAAAGAAGATAGGTTACAATCTTGGTACTCTTTATGTGTGTGTGTAAGTGTGTGCATAGATATGTTTATATCCAAAAACTACTTATGTATGTCAATGAATCTTCTATTCTAATAACTTAAGCATTAAAGTTTTAAAGCGAAAGAAGAAAGAAATTCTTTGAAGCTTTGAAGCGATTATTCAAAAGATTATTTATAAATAGTCATAAAATTTCATTCAAATGAAAATTTTTAAACAAATTGAAAACATTTCTGTTTGAAGTGCTACAAAGTTAAAAAAAAATTAAGTGATTATTCATTATTGTATTAACTATGATTAAATTTATCTTGATTTTCCGTAAAAAATAGCAATTGTTAAGTTTGTATACCATTCCTTAGAACGATAATGATAATCCTAAAAAGCAGTATATGTGTACTGATATTTATGTGTGGAAACAAAATTGCTTCAGATACTCGGGTTTGATACAAACGACACTGATTTTTGTGCGGAAAATTTTAAAGTTTTTTTGATAGACTCTTTTGAGCTGATTACGAATTCGTAAGTATAAAGTTTCCATCAGCTCGACATTTTGAGTAAACGAAGCCAACGTGTTAAAAAAATCGCGGTTTTTTCAACATTTGAAAAGCGCTAGCAAAGAGACAAAAGGTGATAGAACCTTCAACTTGGGCTTAAATTAAAGCCAGAATTCTCCACTACGATCTCTCAAATACCAATCCTTCATCCAGATCCGGATCCAATGGTCAATTATAGTGATTTGTTGAACAATAAAAAAAAAACTGGAATACATATTGTGATATTGAAAAAAATTTAAATTTTGCTAAAATAAGTTTTTGCTGTTCAATAAATGATTATAAGTGACCCTTGGGTCAAGGTCTTTTAGGAATAGAATCATGAGTTCTAACATTATTTTTAGCTTAAGTGGAAGGCCTCATTTGAACTCGTTTTTTCTCAAAATTTGGAACTGATGAAAACTTTATACTTACGGATTCGTAATCAGCATAAAAAATTCTATCAAAAATAGCTTTAATATTTGCCGCACCAATTTTTTTTTTTCGTTTTTGTTGGCCTGTGTTATTTGCCTTTTTCCAAAACCGGGTTTCGAGTTAATTGCAAAAAAGCGATTTGAAAAAAACGGTTCCCCATTTTGAAATTAAGAAAAAACCGGATAAATCGGTTTTATTTTACATAGTTTTCGTACAATGCAAATGCTTATGATGTTATGAAGTCATATCTAAAATTACAGTAAAACTATCCGCAGTAAACATAGCTTTTATTTAGAAATTAGCAAAGCAAAATAACTTCAAATTTTTTTTAGGTGAAAAGTAAAAGAAATAAAAATCAGTGAAAAATTCGCGTTTGGTTTTATTTTAACTTTTTTTAATACCTTATTGTATTTTTTCTTTTTTTTTCGGATTTGAGTAGTGCTTTTGCCACCGTAGTCGAGTGCTTAAATGTGCCTTCTACAGCTTGGTAGATCCATGGTTTAATTTCTCGTCCAAACAACAGACAAGGGAAAACCTTCGAGTGTATTTCTGTCCATACTACACTTGAGATATGGAAAGAACACGAAAGAACACTTCACAATGCCTTTCAATGGCGAAATATGAGGCGAATTTGTTGAACAAGAACCCGAGCCAATGTATACTGACAAAGCTACCATCCCTCCACTCGGCCAAGACGAAGTGAGAGCAGCATAAGCAGAACTCGGTGCTTGGAATGCATGCGCGTAGATTAGCAGCATTTTCCACGATAGAAAAATAAACTAAAGTGGTTGGTATAACGGTGAACGAGGACAACACAAAGAACCTCCTGGCAACACATAAAACATCCTTGCGTATTGGGACGCACCTCACTGTTGACAGTTATATCTTTTAAATAGTGAATTACAATGTTTACCCAAATAGGATCCAGCATAAATACTACTACTACATACTAGAATTGATCTTGATAACAGTTATTACTTTAGGTTCGGTAGGCAATTTTGCGACGCTCTACAATTCTTCATCATGGCGCAGACACATGAACGATGATGGTTCTGAGGAGAAATATTCTACGCAAGATCTTTGGCCCCATGTAGAAGAAAGTGTAAATTTTTTAACGACATGGCGTCAGTTAAGCGCAAAAAAAAGCGAAGTTTTTTGGTCTCCGCCCGAAACCAATGAACGGTTGTAGCACCAAATAGGAAGAAGAAGAACGTTACTATCATTGGACTTATATGGATATTTCGACGGCTGAGCGGAAGATCGACCTATACGGTTAACGCACAGTGTGGCGAAAAGAAACTGGCTGGACTCGAAACTAAAAAAAAAAATGTTCTAGGACCGGGGTTGGAAATACCCCGCTGACCCAAAAAGTGTTAATTTATATTGAAAAAAAGTATTTTTATGATTTGTGGTATATAAAATACTATAGCTATAAGGCCGAATGAATATTTCCTAGAAAGAGAATTTAAAGAATATTTTTATTACATATTCTAAAATATCGTATGGCTTAAAGAAACAAATTTTTGTCTGGATTTCAAATTAAAAAAAGAGGAAAACTTTTCAAAACTTTTTGTTTCATTAACACTTAACAAAACTTTGAGCGCATTGAGCGACCTCTAAATATTTTTCGATTTCAAAATAAAAAAAATAGGGGTATACCTTTTTTCAATATAGAACAATCCTAGGGGGTGAGCGCATTACAATTCCGACTTTACTGTTTTTGGACCATCCTAATGCACACATTAAAAAAAAAAATTAATTCTGTGTTTGCTTACCTCAAATAGTACAACGCTCGTATATCAGCTGCCATGACTGCTGCTTCGTTTGCTGTCGCTGCTTTTTCAGAGCGATGAGTAGACTTTGAGCAAATTACAAAGGTAATAGAACTTGGCTAGGCAACACTTCTAGCCAGCCGTGCGTTTATTATATCTTAGGCAGTTAATGCGCACTACAAACTATACACTTTTATGTGAAAGATAAACAGCAAATTCGTAAAGTAGTATTGAGATTTTTTATTTATTTATTTTTTTTTGGTGTGACACAAAGCAGAAAGCAATGCAAACGCAATAAATGCTTACAAATATTTTATTTAGTTAGGTAGGCGGGCCTTAATATACATACATACATGAATGTACATAAGTAAGTATGTATGTACTGTGTGTGCGTGTTATTTCTTCACTTCGCACGATTTGCTGTACACTTTGTGATAAAAATCTTATCGCTTATACTCTACACAGAAAACTTCCTTATTTGCACAATAGCGCTCATATGTGGTATGTATGACAGAGGTTGTGGCTAAATGCACTTCAACAGCGTTCTTGTTTTTTTTTTTGTTTGAGTCCCGATTTTTTGTCACTTTATGCGGACACAATGTGGAAGGCAAGCATTTGTAATTGCCTGATTTTAAGTAAGTAGTTACCTGCTATTGAATTTATGAATGAATGAATGCGTGTACCACAGTGCTGTCGGTTGAGCAGCAAATGTCTGTCTTTTGATTTGTGTGCGTGCGTGTGCGTGTTTTGTATGTGTACCTTTGCGCGTTGTTTGTTTTAAATATCACTCAGTTCGCAGGTATTGTTGCTGATTCATTCATAAAAATGTACGAATGAACAATGAGCCGGAAACGGATGCTCGACTACAATGCAACTGAACAAATATTATGTTTGTTGTTTTTTTTTGGTTTATTCTATCCTGTTGCGCTGTCGGCGGCCAAATGCAACGTTTTCCTGTTTGGATCCTTCTTGATGGCTTTTTGATCTTTTGTATTTTTTTATTTTATTTTTTGCAGATGAGGGAGATTATTTATACGCAAGTAAATGGACTTAGTTAACTACATGGACATTCTAGTTACACCAAGTCAGTTCAGCCACCACTTAGTTTCGATTTTAATTTGAATAAGCTAGAATTTACAAACTATTGGCGCAATGAGTCTCTTGGAATTATTTGTTTAACATAAATATTTGCTTTTGACTTAATATATTTCGGCATTTAAAGTTTGAGAAAAATTATTTCCATGCACCTCCATACAAAAGACTTAAGACAAAAACTCGTTATTTTTTTCGCAACAATTCTTTTTTTATTTCAATTCTATAATACGTAATGCATTTCACAACACAAAATAAACCGACACACTTCTGCTCATCACACACTTTTACCAAACTACCATCGATTCGTTTTTCCGTTCTCCGTTGACTCGTCAGCCCGCAAACCAAAACTCAACTGAGCACGCCAGTAGGCAACATGTGGGCTTAGACTGTCAGCCTTCAGTAGATTGCACTGCATCGCCTACATGCATGCATATACACATACACGATACCTGGCTGCTGAGTTGTGTGCCGACAGCTGTTGTAATACAATCCAACTCTGGCTTGGTTGACTGATTATACGATCACCTTTTTATGAAGCACCGTAGTTGCTGTTGTTGTTGTTGTTGTTTTTGGTGGTGGTGGTAGCAAACCTACGCGCGCGCGTCTCAATGAATTCATTCACAAAAACTGACACATTCAACCCGGCAAGAGTTACGTAGAGACTCTCAGACTCTCAATATGTTTGAACGTTAGCCCGGCTGCATTGGCTCTCAGCTGGTACAATAAATTCAGACTCTGTGTAGGCAGTTGGTTTGTTGTTTTTTAAGTAAATAAATGTGTTGTAGTTGGAAAATACGTATTTCTGTAGCAACTAGATATAAATTAGCTAATATGAACGCTGTGCAGCATAAATACTTACATACATACATACGTACGTACATAGTAAATGCAAACAAGCGAAGACATGTAAAATAATTTGGAGAATAATCAGCAGAATATTGTGTTGCAAGTATTTATACATACACAAATAGACATACATTAGATCATACTACAAAAAATGTTCGCTGTACACCCCAGGGTCTAACAAAACTTTTCAAGGGAATTTCGAAAAAAAAACCTTCTTGCCGGCTTTTCTGGATTTTTGATGAGCTTCAGTACTAGAACGGCGTATTTGAGCTCAATGAACTTAGGAACAAAAAAAATGTCTCCTCGGGACAAGATCACCGATATATGTATCTATTATATTTTAAGATCCAATTGTAAATGCTGAAGATATGTATGGCGAATAAATTAACAATAAAAAAATATTTTTAAAACAAGCTTTCTAAATATGAACTAATAGCACTATAAAGAGGGGTTTTCCAAAAATCTCAACTTCTGCGCCACCTATCGGGAAAACTTTTTGTGGAGTTATTCTTTTTCATATACATACAGTCGGCGTCAAAAATATGAATACCCTGACGATTTTATTTACTTATATTTTCGATACCAAATTTTTCTAATTTTTTGAAAAAATGTAGTTCATCAGCAAAAACCAGCAGAATCAATTTTTTCAGTTTCATTCCTGCAAACCAAAGTTCCCGAAATCTTAACGAAATCTTTAGGGGTATCTGATTTCTGTAACGATTTTTTTCCGAATCTTCAAAGAAAATTATATGAAGTGGTTGACACGAACTCGTAAAGAAATTTCTGTACGAAAAATAAAGAAAATTCTGAAAAAAGTCTGCAAGAAACTCTTCACATAGCAGCATTATTTTCATTTCTTCACCGATTTTCTTCCGAAATTTCGTAAAAAAATGGAAGTGTGCGTAATTTATTTCATTTTAGAAAAAAATCGGATGGGATCTTTCCGAATTCGTTAAAATTTCTTTACGATTCAGAATACTCTGAAAAAATGGTTTGCAGGGATATAGAACTGGGAAAAATTCAAGAAATACCAACAAATTTTCATGAACAATTTTAACTTTTCAATTCGATTTGCTAGAAGTTTCAAGTCTCTAAAAATTACCGTTGATTTTTGAGAATTTGGTTTGTCATAAGGTTCTGAGATAATATCAAGCCCCTAGCTCATCGGCAAGTTGGTAAAAAATTTATTTCAAAATTTGACCCAAACAAACATAGTTAAGTAAAAACTTGGGAAAAAAATTTAAAATGCGAGCTTTACGTTCGGCCACGAAAAAAAATTGGATATTTGCGATGCACAAATACTTTAATCTCAGTCTATGCGGCGAACTTTTTCGCGTGGAAAGCGTTAATGTGCTGTTAATTTCTAATCTGTAAAGGCGAAAGGTTGGCGAAGTCTCGCCAATACTTATATCCAATTCACAGCTCATCCACTAAGGTGTTAATTAGAAGTTAAATGTTTGCCGATAAGCAAACTAGTTTAAGAATTTCGGTTTATTATTCGCATCGATTTCTTGACGTTTCGCAAATTTTTCAAGTTAAATGAGCGATTTTTGAAGTGCTGCGTCACGTACCAATGTATGCACGTACATACATATATGCTTGTACAGATGTGCATGTTGAAGTGCATGGCCGCTTATGCATATCTAACCCACAAATTTTTGCGGTTGATGCGGCTTTAGTTGCCACCAACCATGCCAAGGCAGTGTCGGCGACTTTACTTAGTATATTGGATTGCAACTTTCGTTCCGGTTTGAGAACTTCAAACTGAGGGCTAAGATATTTCAGACTTCATCTTCATCTTCATCTTCATCTTCGTCTTCATCGTCAACTTCATATTCATCTTTATCTTTACTATATCTTGGTCCTTCCATTGTATTCATGGGCACTATTTCACCCGCTGTTCAAACAGGGGTACCGAGTCGAAGGATCTTTTCACCGGAGCCTCGTCATTCAACGTACTAAATGTCCAAGCTCATGGTAGCACTTGTTTGCTAGTTACCCTCGCATCTATCCCATGTTGACAACGTCCTCCACCACAAAGCTATAACTGCCAACAGTGACGTGTGTCACAAACCGCGAGGAGTTTTTACGTATTACCAGGAGGTATGTACTTTGTTTTGTCCTCATTCACCGCTACACTAACCTCTTTCGCTTCTAAACTGGGAAATGCTAGTCTCATATAAGTGGGTGTCAGGCCAACGATGTCAATATCATCCAGATTAGTTTCTCTTTTGACGGTTTCTAGCATCAGATCGCCTTGTCTAAAACCTCGTTTGATATAAACCGGCGCTAAGGGGTCCTTCTCAAATTGGTATAGCAGAAGATTGTGCTCCCCATCACTGTACATAGCAGTATTAGTTTTGCGGAGATCCCAAATCTAGACATGATATCGTACAGACAGCTGCTCTTCGTGCTATCAGAAGTGGTTTTAAAATCGACAAAAAGATGGTGTGTGCCAATTCGCATATCTAGTGGCCTATCCAGGATTCCACTTGCTGTGAAAATCTGGTCAAAAACCTGCTGCCTTACGGATAAGGTTCAATTAGTCGGTTTGTGAAGGGCTGCACTCTTTCACAAAGTATCGTCGATAAAATTTACGAGCCACATTCCTGTCTAACAGCACATTTTCCTTTTAAGCAGACGTCTCTCCACCCTCTTCATCGTCATTCTCCTCGGTCGGGGTGTCCGCACAAATGAGGCTTTAATTGTTGAATTTAGCTTTGATACGGATCATGACAGTTTGTTCAATGATCGGAGTAAACCTTAAAACGAGAAGTCGTAGTCCTGTACTGCGGTGATGTCGGTCGTGTATTTTGGGAGGCTAGAGGCACCTTCACTATAGAGCGTACAGACATTCCAAGTACCTATCTGTAAATCATAGTCCTGATTTCGTGATCGAGCGGATGGATGGGTTTTTCAACCGGAAGCAGCCAGAAGAACGGCCATACCCCATTGCAGAGCTTCTGCAGACGGAATGAGTGACGTTCCCACGCCAGTCGGGTGTACGTAACCGGAACGACACAGATTTACATTTGGCCCAGGATTGCCACCCCAGCATCATTCCCCAAAAACTATTTTGGGAATTTATTTGCTGTTACAACAAGCTGGGTGAGCACTTACTTCTTTAAAGTAACGTGCTAAGCAGAAAATGTGAAAACCGTTGCTTAAAACGAAACCGAACCACATACACTCGTTTCTACATGTGGGTCACCTATATCTTCTAGCTCAAGACATCACATCATCGACCCGCAGCTGTAACCGGCCAAAAACTATTGGTGGAAAACATACAGTACGTTGCATTTTTATTGCTCACTACTGTGCATTGTTAGATTCGTAGTTAAAAGAAACCGCCTTCAGTAGCCCATCTAACGTAAATAAATATGAAGTACATGGACATATGTATATATCATTAGGATGTATATGTATGCACAAGTGCGCCAGTAGCAGTCTCGTCGTTGCCGCAAGCCCGACTAAGCGCACACGTTTGTTGACAATAGAATTAAGTGATGAACTCAACTCAAACAAAAGTAAACTTTCGTAACGCCTATAAAAAGCGGTAAACATGATAGGTACAAGTTCTAAACAAAACACAAGCGCTACAGCTTTTATGTATGTACGTATATATCTGTGTTCATATGGAATAGTAGCTTATGTCGGGAAGCTGGCTTTAGTATAATGTGGCATTTTTTGATGAGACTTATTAAGAATATTGACTTACTAGTACTGGAACTATTTCTTGCACATTTATTTGCCAAAAGTTCTTCAACGGCTCGACGCCAGTGACTCATTCGCAATCGTATGCTGCGAATGCTGCATTATACTAAAGCCAGCCTTTCGAAGTAAGATACTATGCCATACGAACACATAATATATACATATTGTATATCATGTGCCTATGTGTATAAAGGTATACCTTCACTTTACTATAAGTATACTGTGTTAAGTGAGAATACCGGCAAGGTGACCATATCGCTTGGCCATCTTCAACATATCTTTGCTGCCTGAAGTTCAAACAAACCACTGTAGTTAGAAGCTTAAATACTTACTACTCATTGAAAAATGTAGGATGCAAAAGTAGCACATGCGAGCAACTACTCCAACAGTCACAGCTATTTAGTATCTGCGCTCTTTAGAATATTCATTTCGTGTTTCGATGCCAAGGCAATTGACGAAGAAGACATCTACGCTATGCTACGCGGCGCATTTGAAGGCAAACTTAATTGTAGTATAATAAAAAATAGTCACTTATTATTATGTCTCTTTTTTTGCGGTAAATTATTTTCTTATTCTCACATCATGTGTGCTACAATCACTCCATATATGACGCCTTTGACCGACAAAACGTTCCATATTTGGGCACAGCGCGGGCAAGAATGTGTGTTAGGCTCTTATGACCCATTTCTTCGACAGCGGTTCAACGTCACACACCAAGAAGAGCTTCTCCAGCTTGAATGTTATTAAAAAGAAAGCAAATAAAGAAGAAGGTTTTGCTTGCACTTAATTTAGCTGTGGAAGATTATCAACATACAGGCCAAATACTCAATGCCATACAAGTATGCAGGAGCCGCAAATGGGCAGAAGAGTCAACACAAGTTTATTTGGCTTTCTCCATTTTGAACTCTGTATTGAATTTATCCAAAGCTCCTCACCATTTTAAGCGTGCGACAAGATATAGTATATTTATACATACATATATAAATGAACGTACATATATTATAATGGGTAGATAAGTATGAAGAATTCTTTGTCCCATCAAATTTTTAGCGGCCAAATTTTAATTAACACTTGGAAGTACTCACAGTACAAAATAAAATTAAAACTTGATGGGAGCTTATGAAATTTCACCATATTTTAAATTGTGTTTGCAGTTGTCCAAGGTTAAAATGCAATTTGTTTAGCCGCTTGTGTTGGTACCCGATGTGCCAGGTTCGATTGCCTCTGGTTTGATCGGCTCGGCTGGTATCAGCGACGGCGGAATGTTTAGTGTCTATGGATTAATAAGAAAGAAGTATTAAAAAATTTGTTTAATTCAACATATCATTCCCTACCTTTCCAGGGCATGCTGCCTCATACTGATGTTTTAAGCTCTCCATTTCATACACGCACGTGGACAAAGCAGTACGCAATTCGCACAGCAAAACCATATCTGAGCGTAATTCATTGAATGTATTGCATATTTCTTCGGTGGGTGGTGGTGAGGGATCTAAAAAAATGTTAATTATTTTAATAGAAGATACTAGCAATTAGCTAACAAGTTGTCTGCATAAAAACAATCAACACTTACCAACTTTAAATTCTTGTATAGCTTGTTCCAAAGCTTTTACTTTGCGCTGCCCAATATTTGCAGGAAGCTTCATTTTTTGTGAGCGCAAGGAAACGCCGGATCCACGAAGATCGGAGAATTTTATGCCACTGCCACCGATTTCAATAGCGTTAACAACAGAGTCAACTTTTGAGGGACGTGGCTGATGATGCAATTTTTTCTTGACCAATTTCTTTTCGTATTTGCGTGTGCTCTGCACGTTAGTAGTTGTATCGCTTTGCTGAAATGAATTTGTATTTTTTTTTTGGTATTTTATCTACCATTTATAAACTAGTGTTGTTTTTTCCACACTCATTTTTTTATAGAGTATACAAGAAAAACGGAAAAGTTACGTACTTGATCCGCCTGTGATATGAGCTTTTGAAGATCCTGTGTCTTACGTTCACGCTCCTTCTTGCGTGCTTCAATCTTCTTGAGTTCGTTCAACAGCATTTGCTCTTCTTCGACTTGTTGTGTGGTACGTTCAAATAATTTCTTAAGCTGCTCCTTACGCTTGCGTTCGTGTTCTGCATCAAAGGCATATGATTTCTTATCACTATTTTGTCCTTTAACTTTTGCTAGCAGCCCCAGTACTTCATAATAGCGTTCTTTCAAATCCTCTACAGACTTGACGCCATGTTGTGCACGATCCCAACGATCTGCCATAACGATAAATCGCAGATCAAATCTGTAATGGAGATGGAGATGTAATGGAAAATATTTTGATAATGTAAACAAAACACGGAACTACGATTCTTACCGCTTTGCCAAGTCGAATAGGTGATCTGTTTGTGCCTTGTTCCACTTTTGCACATTTGTGCGCAAATGCGTGTTGTACTCAGTCATGGTGTAGCTGGGTACTTGTAGCTGCTTATTGAACTTAGCAAATGGATATTCTTTTTGATCATCAGTGGTACGGCGCCAATGGTGAAATACTGCACCATCTGTGCGCGCTGGATTATTGAAAGGTGCCCATTCCCACTTGCGCACTTTTTTCATACCCAAACGTGCTTTCGCTTGTTTATAACCTGAACCAATGCCAAGAGCTGCAAATACATTAAATTAAATACATTTTGTATAGCAGTGGAAAAACCAATAAGCACATTTACCTGTATCAGTTGGTAGCAGCGGTGGAGCATCCTTGTTGTCGTTATAGAGCAAAGCGAAAACTTCGCGGTGCATACCCTCTGGGCGTTTGGACACACCTTTGGCCCTAAAATTTTCAACGTATACTCAGTAAAATTTAATAGCAGAAGATATAGAAAATCTAAAACACACTTTTCAAAGTTTCTTCTCTTTTGTACCAGGAACGATTCTCGCGTTACTTCAGGCGTGTTCGCCCGCTCCATATCCAGGATATCACGCACGTCCGCCATGTTTTTATTTTAATTCCCACTGAACGTGAAAGATATTACATGAAAATACTTAAATTTTCAATAAAGTAGAAATCAAAAAACCTCCATTGAATTTGCACATAGAAAAATGTTTACCTCATGAAAATGACAGATGCACAATTTCAGTGTTACCGGACATTTTGTTATCAGAAAGTGACAACCAAATCGGCCTCTTGGAAAAGCGGCACCACTGCACTACACGTGTTTGAAAAGCAGCATTTTTCCTTTGGCTTTGCTTCGATTAGTTTGCATTTTGGTGTGTTCTTCATTTTGTGATATTTTACGTGAAATTAGTGGATCAATTTACGATCAAACTGTGCAAGAGTGATCTAGATAACAAATCCAACAAAAATTCCAGTGAATTTCTTGAAGTTCACATCGTTTTTCATGGAATTGAGTGTAAACAAAATACGGCGCTCCGTCGTGCAGTTGCGCGAGCATCTGCGGTCGGCGTCGCAAACAGCTGATGAAGACAGGGTGTTGCTAAAGTTCCTAAAGTCAAAGGTAAACAAACAAAAAACAGCTTTGTTTACAAACATTTTAATGTTTTTTTTTTAACACATTTCCAATAGGACCCCAATGAAAAAGAGGTTGAAGCACTTTTCACCTACTTGAGTGACCATATCATAGAAGAAAGATGGACCACGGCCATAGCTACGTCTTTTGAATATGTCTTGTTGCTATTAATTACACGCAGTATTCCATACGATGAGCATGTTGACCAAAGTGACTTTGAAACCTATCAGAAAAAATGTATTGCCCTGGCCATCATGATGCGCTTATCTGTTGATGCAAAACGGTAAAGCTTCAACTACGTTTTATCGACAAATTTAAGATCTTTAAACTATGTTTCTTTTGCAGTTATGCTATCAGCTATTTTCGTGACAAACCGGCACCGTTTCAATGCCCTACTTTGGCCGAAGGCTCTTTGGCCAGCAAACGTTCTAAGCATATAACTGCTATAACCTCCCTTGACATCGTAAAATGCTGTTATCACCTATTGTGCGCCAATCCAGTATTTTTCAAAGATTTGTGGAATTGGTCCGTATTTCTCGAGCAATATGTTGATTGTGGAAAAGAAGATGACTTACATCAACTCTATTGCAACCACATTATTGCTGTAATTACAAATATGACGGCCACGCAATTGCAAAATATTAGTGCCCAATTGCCGCCTGCGGTGTTGTTGCAATTTGATGAAGAGCAAAATATACGTCCTTCATACAAAAACATTTTCTCTGAAGACTTTGAAAAAGATAAAATAATTACTTTGAAGATAAATTCAAACCTGATCACCGATATTGAAGGTGTGCTGTTGCCTATTTTTAATAAGAATAACTATCAGTTTTATGCGAATAACGACGGATTATACGATACAATAGTTAAAGTCGATTCTACAAAAGTAAATTTGCGTAGCATTGCTTTGGGCATAGCTTCGGCAAAAGCAATATGCCTTTCAGGACCAGTTGGCTGCGGTAAAACTACATTGGTGGAATTTTTGGCGCGTAAGACAGGCCGTATTCAACCAAAGCCTAGTGAAGTAGAGCAAAGAAGCCAAGAAAATCACGTTTTAAACGGCAAAGATGTTGTAAATGGAAACGATAAATTATCAACTGGAAGCAAAAGAAAACATGGCCCGGATATTTTTAATAAATTTGGTGAAACTATAGATTCAGATGGTGTCAGCTGTAATGGTTTCTTGCGTATTCAACTAGGCGATCAAACTGATAGCAAAATGCTTTTGGGGCAATATCGCTGTACGGATGTTCCTGGCGAATTCATTTGGCTGCCAGGTGTGCTGACGCAGGTCAGTAGCCTTAGAGCTTTGATTTCTATTTTTCCTATATTAAAAATGTATCTAAAACCTTGGTTTGCGGCTATTTTAGGCTGTCATGAATGGCTATTGGCTTCTTTTGGAAGATTTGGATTCGGCCACACAAGATACCTATACAATCTTGAGTAGCCTGCTGGAAAACAACTACTTGAGTGTGCCAGGATTTCGCGATTGTGTAAAAATTGAGCCTGGGTTCCAGCTATTTGTAACTGTACGGTAAGCAATTTTTTACAAACTTGTACATATATGGTTTTCACCGCTAATGATTCCATTTATTTTAGCACCAACAAATCGTCAACGGGCACCGCCCAGAAATCACTATATACACTGCTTGAAAAATACTTATATACAGTTAATATTTTGCCACTTTCACGCAATGAGCTCTGCAAGGTGGTTAGCACGAATTACCCCAAATTAGCCACGGTTGCTAATCGTATAGTGGATGTATTTCTTACATTCTCCAGCGGAGATCACACTGCGGCTGATAATTTGCGTCAACAAGAGTTTGCTGACAAGGCCGATACCACTGAAAAATATATCGCATTGCCATTTGAAAAGATTTCACTCTCATCGATCCCGAACTCCGGCCGATTAGTTTCTACACGCGATCTTATAAAACTTTGTCAGCGTTCCAATCCAGCTTTTAGCGTAACTAGCTCCGAATGCGCATACTTTGTCTTTCAAAATGCTGTTGATGTTTTTTGCTCGTATCTACCGCAAGGCAAAGATAAAACCAAACTCATTATAAGCATCGGTGCGAAATTAGGAATCATTCAATCGCGTTGCGAATACTTTGCAAACGAGTATAAACCTGACGTGTTAGTTAACAAAAACGGCATAAAAGTTGGTCGCACCGAATTATTTGCTAAATCACTGGTAGATGAATTCAGCATTGAATTGGATAATGTGGAAGAGGATGCTGAGAGCGAAGGACCACAGGCTGTTAAGCGACCAAAACTAAACGATAATCTTAATAGGCTTGATAGTGAAATTGCAGCGTTAAAACGCGCGCTGAATGTTTCAACGCATGCAACTTTTTCTTTTACGAGAATGGCATCTTGTATTCTAGAGCGCATAGCCGTGTGCGTGTCGCACGCTGAACCAGTGCTGCTTGTTGGTGAAACTGGGGTCGGCAAAACCTCATCGGTACAGTATTTGGCCGACAGAACATGCCACAAAATGGTTGTTGTCAATATGAACAATCAGTCAGACGTTTCAGATCTCATTGGTGGATTTAAACCAGTCGATTTGACATATGTACTGATCCCACTGCGGCTAGAGTTCGACACACTCTTCCACGGCACCTTTAATGCTGCGAAAAATCAGACATTCCTGCACAAAATGGAAATTTGCTATAATCAAGGCAACTTCTCGGTTATTGTTAAACTGATGGTTAGTGTGATCAACTCAGTTTTCAGCAAGGCAGAACGAAATGAGTTGAAGGAAAAGGAAATGGCCTTATTACCACGTTGGCAGGCGCTAAAAGTTTGCGTGCTCAAGTTGAACACCCAATTGAGCAAGTCAATCAACATTTCATTTGCTTTCATACCAGGTTCACTAGTAAACTGCATTAAAAATGGCGACTGGATATTGTTGGACGAAATTAATTTGGCTTCAGCGGAGATGCTCGAATGCTTGTCGACAATTTTGGAGCCCGATGGATCGGTGGTGTTACTTGAAAGAGGCGATTTTACACCGGTTAAGCGCCACCCTGACTTTCGTATATTCGCTTGTATGAATCCCAATACAGATATAGGTAAGAAGGATCTGCCGGTTGGCATACGCAATCGCTTCACAGAATTCTTCGTTGATGAGCTAACCACTGACAATGATCTAACGGTGCTTATAAGTGATTACCTGAAAACCACGGGCATACAGCGGAAGAGTGTCACAAACTTGGTGCAATTGTACAAAAAGCTTAAGCTATTGTCCAAGTTAGAACTGAATGATGGTCTCGGCAATCGTCCGGTATTTTCATTGCGTACTTTGTGTCGTTCGCTGCGCGTCTGTGCCAAGAATTTGTGCGGTTCAGTGGAACGCAATCTCTACGAGAGCTTTTGCATGAGCTTCCTTACGCAACTAGATCCCGCTTCACACAACGTGGTCTTACATCTCATACAGCAAGCGCTTTTAAGCAACGTCAAAGCTGTGCTTAACCAAAGCATACCCAAACCAGGTGAAAATTACTTAAATTTCGAAGGCTACTGGATACAACAAGGCCCCAAAGAACCCGAGGAGTATGCCAGTTACATTTTGACTAAAAGCGTAAAAGAAAACCTACGTGACTTGGCGCGCATCATCTCGATTGGCAAGCTGCCGGTGTTGTTGCAGGGTCCCACAAGCGCTGGCAAGACAAGTTTGATTGACTATGTAGCGCGATGCAGCGGCAACCATTGCCTACGCATTAACAACCACGAACACACGGATCTGCAAGAATATATTGGCACTTATGTAGCCGATGTAACTGGTAAGTTGAGCTTTAAGGAAGGCGTCTTGGTGCAGGCTATGCGCAACGGTTACTGGATTATATTGGACGAATTGAACTTGGCATCCACCGACATCTTGGAGGCTTTGAATCGCGTCCTCGACGACAATCGTGAACTCTTCATACCTGAAACGCAGACCCTGGTAAAGGCGCATCCAAATTTCATGCTATTTGCCACCCAAAATCCGCCTGGTTTGTATGGTGGCCGAAAAACACTGTCGCGCGCATTCAAGAATCGCTTCATCGAATTGCATTTCTCAGAAATACCACGCGACGAGCTGGAAATTATTTTGGAAAAACGTTGCCTAATACCAACAACATATGCCAAAAAGATGGTGATGTGCATGTCCGACCTGCAGAAGAATCGTAAGACCACCACTAAAAATGTATTCACCTTGCGCGATCTATTCCGCTGGGGTAATCGTTACACTTACGCGGACAAGCGACTGTTAGAGGACTCAAAGTACGATTGGAATCAACACCTTATCGAAGAGGGTTACTTGGTTTTGTCCGCAAAAGTACGTACAGACATTGAAATCGAAATTATCGAGGAGACCTTGTACAAGAACTTTCGCAAACGCGTTGATCTATCGACACTTTTCAATGCCCAGGCTAGCGAGGAAGCGTGCTCGGCGGTGACGCGCAACATTATTGCTGCCATCAAAACGTACAAGCTGCGCGCCGACATTGTTTGGACACGCAATATGACGCGCATGGCTGTGCTGACCGCCAAAGCCTTGGAATTCGATGAACCTGTTTTGCTTGTCGGTCCCACTGGCTGCGGAAAGACCACTGTTTGCCAGCTGCTAGCCAGCATACGTGGCGTGCAACTGCGCATACTCAATTGTCATATGCACACAGAAGGCGCAGATTTCTTAGGCGGCTTAAGGCCCTGTCGCGATGCGAGCGCTGATGAAAACACTGCAAAAAAATTATTCGAGTGGGCTGATGGACCGCTTATACTTGCTATGCAGGAAGGCTCCTACTTCATGGCTGATGAAATCTCTTTGGCTGAGGACTCAGTGCTAGAGCGGCTGAATTGTGTTTTAGAACCGGAGCGCACTGTGTTGTTAGCAGAGAAGGGAGGCGTCAGTGACGCCGACAACGCAGCGGATATCGCCAAGGATTTTGTTGTGCAAGCGAAGGAAGGCTTCCAGTTTCTGGCCACTATGAATCCAGGTGGTGATTTCGGTAAGAAGGAGCTTTCGCCAGCGCTGCGCAACCGTTTTACTGAAATCTGGTGTCTACCATCTGATACGAAAGAAGATTTAGTACAAATTGCCAGCAACTGTATGCTGGAAAACTTGCAAGCATCAGCAAGTGCAAGCAGAGAAAACATAACGAAAATAGCCAGTTATCTCGTGGAAGTGGTGCTGCACATGCGCGATCTGGTGGAGAAGTTCAAATATTCTATACGTGATATACTGGCGTGGGCCAACTACATTGTCAGCAATGCAAACTTGACATTTCCGGAGCGCGCAATATTCGGTTTAGAGACAATATTCTTGGATGCCTTGGAAATGTTGCCCCATGAGACTATGGAAAAGGTTGAGGTGCTTAAGAAGCAGATAATCAAATTTGCCATCGAAAAAGCTGCTAGTATTCTGAGCGAAAAGTTCACCTTCGCGGATTTGGAAGAAAAGCGTGGCAAGGATGTGATACACACCGCTGAAAAATTCGGCATCATGCCCTTTTTTATACCAACCAACAGCAATTCCAGCGCTGCCGTAAGCAAAAGTTTCTTATTCGAAGCGCCAACAACTAAACAAAATCTATTTCGTCTGCTATCCGCGCTCTCACTGCGCAAACCCATANGCAGCAAGTGCAAGCAGAGAAGACATAACGAAAATCGCCAGTTATCTCGTGGAAGTGGTGCTGCACATGCAAGATCTGGTGGAGAAGTTCAAATATTCTATACGTGATATACTGGCGTGGGCCAACTACATTGTCAGCAATGCAAGCTTGACATTTCCGGAGCGCGCAATATTCGGTTTAGAGACAATATTCTTGGATGCCTTGGAAATGTTGCCCCATGAGACTTTGGAAAAGGTTGAGGTGCTTAAGAAGCAGATAATCAAATTTGCCATCGAAAAAGCTGCTAGTATTCTGAGCGAAAAGTTCACCTTCGCGGATTTGGAAGAAAAGCGTGGCAAGGATGTGATACACACCGCTGAAAAATTCGGCATCATGCCCTTTTTTATACCAACCAACAGCAATTCCAGCGCTGCCGTAAGCAAAAGTTTCTTATTCGAAGCGCCAACAACTAAACAAAATCTATTTCGTCTGCTGTCCGCGCTCTCACTGCGCAAACCCATACTCCTCGAAGGCCCACCGGGTGTCGGTAAAACATCCACCGTCGAGAGCATTGCCGCTGCTATTGGCTATCGCATCGTGCGCATAAATCTCTGC
The DNA here is from genome assembly GCF_001687245.7 of Rhagoletis zephyria. NCBI lineage: Eukaryota > Metazoa > Arthropoda > Insecta > Diptera > Tephritidae > Rhagoletis > Rhagoletis zephyria. The sequence goes on along the minus strand of NW_016159857.1, from coordinate 6,898 downwards.
GAGCACACCGATCTGGCTGATCTCTTTGGCACCGATCTGCCGGCTGAAGATAACATTTTAGACACTGCTGCTGAAAAGGTCACAAGCGAGCAGGCAGGATTTATCGGCTCCTTTGTGTGGCGTGATGGCCCATTATTGGCCGCACTAAAAGCGGACGACACCTGGATATTGTTGGATGAGCTGAACTTGGCACCACAGTCAGTGCTGGAGGGCCTCAACGCTATACTCGATCATCGTGGCGAGGTTTACATACCTGAATTGAATAAGACATTCACCCTGAGCAAGGAGACGCGCGTTTTTGCCTGCCAGAATCCGCTTAAACAAGGCGGCGGCCGCAAGGGCTTACCGCAATCATTCTTGAATCGTTTTAACAAGGTCTATCTGCGCAAATTGACCACACAGGACTTGCTGTTTGTTGTAAACGGCAAATACGAATCGCATTTCAGAGAAATGTGCGCCCAGTTTGCCAAATTGCTTACCAACTGTAGCATCGAGACAGGTACAAATCTATTCGAATTTTACAAGAAATCGTCTAGAGAACCGGCAAGCATCGAGTTTACCAACAATGAAGCAAGCGTTGTGCCCGCAATTGTACTAGATGTATCCAAGCGACTGGTACAGTTCTCCGAAATACTGGACAACGGCATAGCGGCACTGGAGTTCGGCTATAGGGGTGGACCGTACGAAATAAACTTGCGTGACATCTTACGCTGGTGTGACTTGCTAGTAAATCCCGAAACTGGTTTCATTTTCCAAACCGATAATTGCTCAGCAGCCACAACCCGTTTGGGGTTGTTTCGTAGAAATTTCGAAATCTTTTTGCTCACCCTTTTTGAGCGCATGAAATTGGTTTACTATCAGCGCATGCGCTGTGAAGAAGATAAACGTTTCATACGCAATGCATTCTCCAAGGTATTTGACTGTGATGCGGATCAGTTGAACGCCATCTCCGAAGATGTGTCACTCTATTGGACTGCTGATAAAATTTATTTGAACGATATTGTGCTGGAACGCGATGGACATGCGCAAGCACTGCGACCACTTCGAAGCAAGGATCTGTGCCCGATTTTGCTGGCTTCGCAGCGTGAGATGCTGAAGAATGTCGTGGAGTGCATGCGTATGGAGAAGCCGGTGCTGCTCTGCGGGCCAACCGATACGGGCAAGACTAAGCTGATTGACCTTTTGTGCACGTTATCGAATCAAGTTTGCAATACGGACACCATCGATGACTCTGTGACAGGCAGTTTTCAGCAGGTAAGCATCGCTTGAGTTCTAGTCTTTGTATATTGTTTTAGGTAGAGTTGACTTAAAAATTCTAGACGTAGTCTTCAAAAATATACTGTATAACGACTTACACTCAAAACGTACGATTTCATCGGAACGCAGCGGTTCACAGAGTTATCGAGTTTTTTGGGCACAGCATTAGTAGTTTCTCCACTGAAATAGTAGTTTCTCCATTGTATGAAGTTAGAACCTCAACATAATAGGCTAAATGGTATTAGGCCATTAGCCGTTCTTTGATGGTCTCGAGAACTCTCATCTCCGAAGAAGGAGGTACCTCCTAACTCTTTCAATAAGGCTAAGCGCACGGAGCACTCGGAAAAAAACTCAGCCATTCTTACTCAATATAGTAAAGATTTGAGGAATGTGAGAGTATTAGAAGCTTCCTGCAGCGTCCAGGCATCACAAATCCTTTGTAGGTGGAACTGGAGAAACTAAAATAGCACTTCAGCTTTCTGCTTCGCTCTCACTTTCCGGATGCCTAAACCCTAGGACTGGACTCTAGGACAACTTAAAAAAAAATTAAACATAAAAAAGTTTTTTCAAAGAGCGGTTACCCACCGGCAGGCAATGGCAAACCTCCGAGTGTATTTCTACCGTAAAAGAAAAACCTTTAAGAAAACTGTCATTCTCAGTGAGCGCCACTCGGCACTCAAGGGGGTTCATCTTTCGAATCCACTTCTTCGCTAGTCTTCGAGTCCATTGGGAAACTTAACTTCCTATCGACCTATCTTTCTAATAAAATTATTTACTACTTTTCTTCCTCTTCTAGATCGATCTAAACCGGCACTTAGAAGAAACATCGCAAAACATTGAATCCGTGCTCGCTGCCCACCTACGTTTCATGCTACTGGAAGAGAAATCAAAAGCTTATAAAAGTGTGGCCGAGCTGCTGCAGATTTGGGGCGATTACTGCAGGGAATCCAATGTGAAACTCGGTTTGTATATTGCAATAAAAATTAAATTATGTGATCTTGAACTCTCTTCTACATCCTTTCCAAATAGCTACTACCAATGCCACATCCATGTCGGACGAGCTGATGAGTTTCCGCAAGCGTATACAACGTTTAGGTGTCGTAATCGACAAACTATTGCAATCCACAAGCGATCAGTCCGCAACTTCATACTCCAAAGACACTTTAGTCCAACAACAAAGTCGGCTTAATACGCTGGAAAATCACGTACGCAATGCTGATTCGCTAAATACTGGCGGCTCTTTCGAGTGGGTCGATTCCAAAATTGTTAAATCACTCAAATTCGGACAATACATTCTCTTGGAGCATGTGAACTTGTGCTCTTCAGCCGTTTTGGATCGTCTAAATCCCGTTTTCGAACCTAATGGCAATCTGCTAATATCAGAGAAAGGTGTATCGGCAAATGAGAGCGCGGAAATTGTCGAAAAGGCGCCAAACTTCCGCGCTTTTCTAACCATCGACCCCAAAAATGGCGAACTGTCGCGTGCCATGCGCAACCGTTGTGTGGAGTTGGCAATCGCCAAAGACACCTACTGCGTCGATGACATGCGTCTCATTGTCTACTTGAATGGTGTGCGTGGCATGCGTGCGATTAATAGTATCCTAAACGTACACACGCGCTTTTTGCATTCGACGGAAATCAACAGCTTCAACATCTCACATCTGACACAATTCGCCTTTCTGACTGCATCATATGCGCGCATCGGCTACGATACGGAACGCGCCATCTATGTAAGCGGCATGGAAGTGTATGTATACGCTGCAATCACTGACCTAATGGGCTTCGGACTGGCTTATTACCAGAATCAGTTGCGTGAAATTGTCTTGGATGAATGCCGAAAATTCCGTGCAGGCGCATCGCCACAGCATGAAGATGATAATCGTTTGGCCCCTATTTTGCTGCACAGCGATGAGCTAGATGCGCTCTCGTTAATCAAATTACAAGCTGAGCCACTCAGCAGCCTGCTTTGTTTTGGCGAACGCGCGCAATCCGCACTAACAGAAGTCTTTGCCGATTTTGCGAGCGTAGACTTTTCGAGAGTAGACACACAAGAAATTATAAAATATTGCATTTATATGCTGTACGAATCAAGCACGATTGGCGACGCTGAATTGCGTTATCTCTACATAGACAAGCTGCTGAGTTCGGCGCCATCACTGCGACAGTTGTCAAAGTCCCTCTTTGCCTGTATTAAACACATCAGCGCGCAATTCGACTCGTCAATGCATCCACTACCATGGAATAATAAGCTATTTTCGCGCATACGCGCCTATGCTACGCAACCGGCAGATGCAAAAAATCACAAGAGCTTTTGCCTGAGCGCACAACTCGTCGCGCACTTGTTGCTGCAGCCCATGCCGGAGCGTATGGTAAGCAACATCAATGACATGGACGCGTTCACCTACTCACTGACCGTGGCAGCAAATAAAGCGCTAGATCGTTACGACAACGTGCTGCTGCAGAATCTCTCTACGCTCCTTGCGCGCATGCGTGAAGTGCTGAGCGCGACACTGGATTACGCGCACATTGACGTGCACACATTTTCGGCTATAATTACGGCTTATTTGTGGCCAAATCGCTTATTGGCCATGTCTCAGCAAAAGTTGGTGGTGAACAAAGTGCTGAATAGGAATCTAATGGATAAGCTAGTTCTGCATTTCAAATGGCTAGAGAAAAATTTGCTTCAGTTACTGACTACAATGCTGCCTAATTATTGCCAATTGAATGCTGAGTTCAACAACAGTCTGCAGAAAATCAACAATTATGTGCTGAGCATAAAACTGCCGCTCAATTTGATGCGCAAAGTCTACAATAAAAATCTAATACATTTCGCGCCTTTCTATCAGGAGGAACAGGTAAGGGTGAACGGCGAGATTTTTTATTATACCCGAGCGCACTTGTGTACAAGGGTATATATTATAACTATGCTCACATAACGGCTGTTTATAACAGTTTAAACGAACCTTCATAGAGATAGGTAAATTATACAATAAAATGCTCAGAATGACGAGCGAAATCGATTGAGCCATGTCCTCCTGTCTGTCTGTCTGTCCTTTCGCCCCAATCCAAGCCTTCCATCAGAACGCAGCGTTCTTTGTCCATAAGGCAGTTGGTCGACACAAATCCATTCTGTCCAGTTTCATGAGAACTTAATAACAGTTTTCCGCCGCAGCAGAGCCATAAACTCTTACATAGACCTCAGGATTGTATGCCTTTCCAACACCAGTTAGCCACATTTTGGCAAAAGCTCTTCTACCTTTGAGATATCCAAGCCAGTATTTCGTTACAATTAATGCTGTCGTGCCCCGGCACCTAGATCAACGTACTCTCTTCATTATTTCATCATTCATCATTTATCTGGTTCATTATGAACAGAGGCGGGCGCTACCACAAACAAGCGTGAGCTAAAAGTTAAAATGCGTTAGTATGNTCTTTCATCAGGGCGCAGCGTTCATTGTCCATAAGGCAGTTGGTCGACACAAATTCATCTGTCCAGTTTCATGAAAACTTAATAACAGTTTTCCGCCTCAGCAGAGCCATAAACTCTTACATAGACCTCGGGATTGTATGCCTTTCCAACACCAGTTAGCCATATTTTGGCAAAAGCTCTTCTACTTTTGAGATATCCAAGCCAGTATTTCGTTACAATTAATGCTGTCGTGCCCCGGCACCTAGATCAGTGCAGATATGCATACCTGTTAGCGTAGCTCAACGTACTCTCTTCATTATTTCATCATTCATCATTTATCTGGTTCATTATGAACAGAGGCGGGCGCTACCACAAACAAGCGTGAGCTAAAAGTTGAAATGCGTTAGTATGCCTAATTCTCCACTTAAAAATAGGATCATCCAAAGATTATTCTTAGATCGTTCCTTTGTGAGCAATGGAATACTACACAAATCTGCGCCTCTTATAAGTTATACTGCTTATAAAGCTTGCATGTCCTTACAGGCGAGCACCCTTTTTACTCAAAACGTATCGATAAACGAGGACTCCATACAATATTTGGATAACTAACAAAAATCCTTGATTGCACGCTTATTGCTCCAAATGGATGAACAAGTCACTACTTCTTTATTGGTCGATTGTTTTATCGTTACATGCTCGCTTGTAAACTTATACGCGATTTTTTTTTTTTTTTTAATTGTAGAGAGTGTTAGATGGCCGGAAACTCCCACAGGCCAGGGTGATCANCCCGCGTCGAAAAAACCAGCGCTGCATAAGTTCGACCCGGCTGGCGAATTGCCTTCTTTATTGCCAACAACGTTTCTTTTAGAGATAGCAGGCCGTCGAAGGTTGCTGGGTGGTTTTTTTTTTTGCTGTTGGAGAGGATTAGTTCCTGGCAGTGAAGAAGCGAGACAGTTTGGGCAGGTAGCCAATTACCTTTGAGCACAGCTCATCAATTACTTTGACGGNTTATACAAAAACCCCAAACAAAACAGAAAGACAAAGTAAATGCCTACTTCCAAGTGCAATGAGCATAAAACAAACAAAAAANCAGGTAGCCAATTACCTTTGAGCACAGCTCATCAATTACTTTGACGGCAGCCATTACCGAGCAATTTATAGCGTACACCAACTACCTGTGACGCCAACTCACTCTGGACGCCTGTTACTAGATTCACATCTTCCAGCGCCTTTCTTGAAACCATTTGGTAGCATAAAATTATAAAAAAAATTCTAACAACGGTCGCCCCTTGGTAGGAAATGGCAAACCTCCGAGTGTATTTCTGCCTTAAAAACGCTTCTGATAAAAATATTTGCCGTTCGGAGGCGGCGTAAACCTCGTAGATCCCTCTATTCGTGTTATAACATCAAGACGTACACCACAAATTGGAGGAGAAGCTCGGCCGAGCACTAAGCAAAAGTTTAAGCGCCAAAATATTATTATTATTAACTTCCCTTTAGATGGTCCGCGTATTCCAAGGCGCATGTCCCTAAACGTCAACGCTGGCGCGGGTCTTCTTCGGTCTCTTCAGTGATCGTTCTTACTTGAAACCCGGATACCTTAATATACCGGTTTTACTCTATCTTTTATTTATTTAATTTTTCTTGTTAGCTGAATAATTTCATTCTTCCCCTCGCAGATTCAGTTTTACAAATTGGTGCGGCAGCTGGATCAGCTACTCACTGTAGTGCCATCTTACGGTAGTAATGCGCCGGAAATCGTACTAAAGAAATTCTTTGCGCAGAAATCCGATAATGCTAAACGCGCTCGCGCCATTGTCAATACTTATATAGAACAGCGCATCAACACCGATGTCAAGCAAATCCAAATAGAGCAAACACAAAACGCTAAAATCCCGGAAACGCTTCATACGGCATTATTGGAGTTTTCAAATAATGCTTTGGAAAATGTAAATTGGTCGCTTGAGGATTTAGTCACTCTGCAAACTGAAGTGGAAGCTTTGCAAAAAGTCGTGAATTCGAGGGAAGACTTGGCTACAGAGTTACAGCCAAAGGAGTACGAAATTCGCTTACTATCACTGCGTGAATTCTACCTAGCGAAGGCGCTAAGCGTTTTGGGCACTAGCAGCGCGCCTGAGGTTGGGCACATAAACGAATTTTACTGCGAGGAAATATGCTCGCTAAGCAGCGACACTTGGCAGCTGGTTAAAGTATACAATTCGAGCGCGTACA